>NC_068375.1:6721300-6988800 GCF_023724105.1 Carassius gibelio | reverse complement strand
CGCCTCTTTTTATGTGTATTAGCCAAAGGGATTTGAGATAAAACCCAAATTATATTTCAGGATATGCAAGCTCAGATTTGAAATATTTATAGTATAACACTCCATTTCCATATCTGAATTAGGGAAATATTTTATCATTATTTATTTTCAATTTTATTAGTAGTAAGACATTTAAAGAAATTAATTAACATACACAAGCTATTTATATTTAACAATGCATACTCCTATTTCATTATATTAATCTGCAGCACATTGTTGACATCATCTTATATCTACATACAATCAATAAAAGGTTTAAAAAACATTTTTATGTTATGTGAATAAACACTATTTAGTGGTTTTACTTTGCTATTTGTCCAAATAATACAATAACATTTTTAGAATAAATTTTTTTGACAGATTATTAAAACATTTGCGTTTTGCCTTATGGAAAGTGCTATAATAAATGGTTAATAATTGTATGTTTTCATGGCAGTTGGCAGATTTGTTTTAGGGACATCGGACAGAGTGTGGAATAGTGTGTTTTTGTCATTAAAATTGAAATAAAGAAAATAGGGCTTTTAAACCGTTAAATCAGAAAAATAATGGAATAATCAAAATAATCGTGAGTTGAAGCCCTACACAAGTTTACATTAAAAACACACGGGCTGCAGTAACAGTCGGGTATGTCTGTGAAGGTTTAGATCTGTGTGACAGACAGCAGCGATATACAGTATATAAATCAGTAAATCTGTTGTCTCTTCTGAGGCTGGGACTCTACATGTTCTGGGCTAGTCTGATCAGCCAAAGACAGAACAGTTAGCATGTTTTGCTCAAACTTTCACCATGGCTTTAGAGCTGCTACACCATTGTCGCTTGCAAAATGACGGCACCGTGGGTATAAACTTACAGGTCAAGGGGTGGTTATATTATAATGAATCAGGGGAGCGAAATCAGACACACTGGTTTTCTCAGACGCTTGCAGAAAAAGGCTCACCAAAACAAAGTTACTGGGTTAACCTTTTTCACCTTCCTTGGTTGGGAGATGTACCGGGGACCTGATTATAGCATTTAAAACCTGGAAAAGTCCGATTTTCATGATTTGTCCATTTAACAAAATAAAGGTTTAGAAATACATGATTGACTGACTTTAAAACTAATCTTTTCATTACTCTTTCATTAGTTAATTATGTCATTGAGAAAATAAACTTGTTAGAAAATTAAATTATAAAATATTCCATTCACTGGAGAGCATCCATTGATGAGACACTGATGCAATGCTACATGTCTCCAAATCTGATGAAGAAACAAACTCATCCTGATCTTGGTGAGGACATTATAATTGTTAAATGAATCTCTTAAAAAAAAGAATTATGTTAATTAAGTTAATTAAGTATTCAAGTATTGAAAAAAAATAGGCTGGTCTGGGAATGTGCACCATCATTTCTTAAAATATTTTAAGTTGGAAAGAAAGTTGGATGACAGCATGGACACACAACTGGAAAAGCAGCCATTTGGCTCTCAAATACTGATGACAAATGATACTGGTATTGCTAAAGCATACATACTGTGAGTTTTCCTCTACTACTTTCGTACCAATTTCCCCATTTATGAATAAAGATGTAAACACAGTCGACAACCATCATGCAAGGATGAGTGCATTCACAATCATCTCAGGTGGTCCGATCACAAGTGAATAGTGGTGACTACAGGTGTAATAGGGCCTTGGAGATGCATAGTGAACAAATCACCCAGATGTGCGTGGGTTCGGAAAAACTGAGCTTATGAATAATAACTAGCTATAAGTATTTATAAATTAAAAAAAGTCCTACAGTTTAATAATAATTAGTAATCCAAAGATTTATTCTGCAGTTTCACTTCTGTTGGAGAACTTTGTCCCTGAGTCATGAAGGTAAGACTGATGGAAACTTTCAATTTTACATCAATCATGGTAATGGAAATCAATGCAAAAGCAGAGAGAGAGAGAAGAGAGAGAGAGACGTGAATCAGCAGTCCATTCCAGCCTCAGCATGAGTATGCCCATATAAGGACACAGGCCTGCTAACCCCACCCCCAGACTGTGATGCGTGCTCAATCATATAGGTGAAGGGCAAAGGAAGTGAGCAAGAAAATGAGGGTATTAGTGACACACATTCAGGAAAATGAGCCATGATCTTGAACACTTACATTCTCAATGACACCCAACATAAACATTTCCTTCTCCTAAACGTTACTTCCTTAAAAAAATTGCCACGGAAATTCGAGTTCACTCAGGTTATCCAAACAGTCATATCGGTGCGTTTGAGGTCTGAATGTAGTCGCTGTCTAATGTGGGATTATCTTACGCCAAAATCTGAGAATATATTTAATGCTACCTTTTACAATAATTGGTCAGCACTATATGAATGACCACATATGCAAGATTTGTTAAACTGTTATATCTGAGGTAAAAGAAGCTTTTTGATAATAGGGATGCAGGAAATTATATTTTCAAAACTGTAGTTGGGTTTTCTGAATCATTAGTCAGTTATTTTGGAGGCTAATCATTTGCCTGTATATTATCTGATCTGATCAGAGAATTTAAACTATTTCCAACCCTGTTCCTGCAATCCCCTTCAAACTTCCTGCATTATCTCATCCAACACCTGAGCAGTCACATGACAACATGACTTTATGATGATTTTATGACCCACAGCTGGACAGTGAAAATGAAGGACTGATCCTCGTTGATCAGAGAGGGCTGTCCAAAGAGCTGTTTACCAGAAGCCATTCAAGTTCAGTCAGTTAGTCTGAGATATGCGCCAGTGTCTGATGGTGATCTGACGTGGGTTGGGGTTTCATATTTTAATTAATAAAACCGTATTCGATTATCATGATTTGATAAACTGCTCAGCATAAGGTAAAGTTAGTAAGAGTGATGCGCATGCAACATAGGTTTTGTGTGAAAACATAATGGAACAAAGAGCTGACAAAAATGATATGAAAGAAGTTATGGATGAATGCATAAGGGGGAACTGATTGACTGAATGAAAGGAAATTTGAAAACAACTACCAAGACAAATGAACATCTCTAATGAAAAAGTAATTAAATCTGCAATTCCTCAATCTTGAACAAAACATAAAAGTGTAGCATTAGTCCTGGCAGGTCAGAGGAGTCAGGCTTGCATCTGCTCACTCTCAGCGGATCCATGTCCAATTATAGGAATACGACGTCTATCTAAGCATCCTATAAGGTCCATTCAGTATAATTCAGCAGCTTTAATTGCTTGCTCAGCAGCAAATTACCCCCCTCCATCCCCAACTCCTCCTTTCGTCACAGTCATGACTTGGCTTTCTATTATTCCTTGTTGAATCAGTCTCCTTTTATCATTTATTACGTTTTTACACTAAAATGTAATGATATCTGCATTCGGTTCTGTTCTGTGAACCCTACCCAGCAAACATTTGGACATCTTTTGACCGTTGAAAAGACGTCCATCCGAGACGTCCCGTCATGGTTGAAAAATAGTTCCAAAATGAAAGTTGAACCGACGTCTTTGATGTCTTCTAGACGTGAACTGCACGTCTTTTCTTAACGTCCCTGGACGTCTAAATGTGTCGTCTTCTGGACGTCCAAATGCGTCGATTTCTGGACGTCGTTGTCTTCTGGATTTTTAAATGCATTGCTGCATAGTTTAAGTGTATGTATATATAAGCCTGCATATAAAATAATCACACACCCACTGTGTAACATCGTGAAAGGCAATCAATTATGTCTTGAGGTTTAACACATCTTGACAAAAGTTCAAGATCTGTCCAGTCAGACATGAACGTCCATAAAACATCTTAATCACGTGTACATCATTAACAATAACACATTATTTGTGGACATATGCAAACAAAGAAGCATGTTCTGATTTAGCACATTTTATTGTTTTTGAACAGTTTACCATCTGTTAACCAAACTAAAATACTAATTACAAAATACTGAATTATTATATAAAGGGAAAATTCTTTCATTTACTCAAACTCATGTTTCAAACCTGTATACCTTTCTGTGTTCTGACGATATTGTTTTCATGTTTGCTTTACTGGGACAATGACAAATAAGAATCTTAAAGATGATAATATATTTAAAAATTTGTTTTTCAATGTTATCTTTGTATCCATTTAGGATTTCTGAAATAAGTTTACAGGCCTACCATTTTTTCATCAGAAATATGATTTAATGAGGGGCATCACTTAAGTCCATTATTATTGTTAAAAATTTCTATTTGCAGTGTTTGTTTATTAAGGTTTTTAATATATAACATAAATCAATATTAATTGCATTTATTTTAAAATACTTTAATCATATAATATTAAGAATACTATTAATATTTGAACATGTGGCATAAACACCCTGCAGGAGCCATTGTTGTCATGTGACAAGAAAAACATAAAACATAAGACCCTCATCATAAAATATGTTTGAAATCATTGCTATTTATGAAATCAAAGTGGTGTAAATGATTTTAAACTGTATAGAACCAACATTAATTAAAATATTACATTTCTGAGAATGTTTTCTACTAGAATGTTAAAAGATGGTTTCTTTTTATCAATTCTTTATTAATCTTGTCATTGACTTACACAGTTGTCTTATAAACACAAAGATATTTGGAAGAATGTTTGTAACCAAGCAGATCTCACAATCCATTAACTGCCACTGCAGGAAAAATTATTATGATCGTAACATGAGGGTGAGAAAATTATGCCTATTTTCATTTTTGGATGAACTATCCCTTAAACAAACTACAGTTGTTTGGCTACTTTCTTGTAACCTCCACCCCCATCTCTTGCTGGAGCGAGCTTCAGGTGTTCTGTCATTGCTACATCCAATTCAGAGTCTCCACCTCTTCACAACATCTGAGGGAAGAGAATATATTTCTTTTTAAAATAAATAAAATAAAACATTTGAGATAAATGGCATGCACTTATTTTCAAAATATCTTTATGGTCTACAGCTAAAAAAAAATAAAAAAAACAACAACCTTGGACCAAGATGAATGAATCATGAATGAAACATTAGGGAAAAAAGGTAATCATGCATTAGATTTTATTTTTTGTACAAAAGGTGTTATGCTTTAATGTGATGCCCTTGAGAAACACTCACAGTGTAACTGTGAGAAAGTGAACAGGACATTTCTGATAAGACAGGAGAGCTGTGATGTCCCCTGAATAATTAATTAAAGCGTACCAATATAAAAATTACATCAATATAAGTAACTTTAAGCCTTCTAACGTTAGCTAATTTTAGCCACACTCAGTGAATTTCAGTTGACAACGTGGGCATCATTTCTCTCGGTTCCTTCGTGTCAAACAAGTAAAACTCAAGCACGTTAATCAAATAATACAAAATGTACTTACCCCACAGTAGATTTTATGTAATTTATATCGTCAAATCTCCCTCCAAGAGTCCTCTTCGAGTCCTCTCCTCCTCGTGGTGGTTGCCTGCTTGATGTACCAGAACTTCCGGAAGAAAGCGAGATCTCGCGAGATAATCTACCCTATCGCGGGATTTTGTAATATCACGAAATATATCAGTATGTTTTGTGTCTACATCTTGGCAGCACCGTTTTGGCAATTACATCCAACTCAGACCGTAATTGTGACCGGGTATATATCTGTTTCACATGTATATGCATAGATTCAATAAAAATAATAACAACAAATACATAAAACAGGTTGAAATAATGACTAAATTGCAGCATTGCTTTGCAATCACTTAACCACACTGGGCTCTTTGTGATTATATTTTTTTAACAAGGTAAAGTATATAAATATATATGTAAATATATTTACTTTGTATATAATTTTTTTATTCCTGCTAGTCTTGCTTGGACATCTTCTCACAAACCATGACGAGACGTGTAAAAGTCGTCAGTGGACATCTATTCACAACCTCTTTAAAACCTCTTAAAAACTACTTGGTGCACTTTAATTAATTATTGCAGTATTAATCAAGGTGTAAGCACAGCTTTTGCATATTCCACAAGGAATTCAAAAAGGGTCATGATGGACGTGTAACGCACGTGTAAATGACGTCACTAGGTGACGTCCTCTCACAACCGATTCACAACTCTGGTAAATATTGAACTACAATTATACATGAAACCCCATAGAATTCTAAACGTGTACTAACATATCTGAATGCATTTTTAGGAAATGTTCTGTGTTACATATTTCTACCGATTTATGCCGTCCTACCGCAACTATTTTTGGTCAGCCACACGACGTCGCCGTCGGACCAATGTTTGCTGGGGGGGCTTATTGCTTCTCTCCCTGCTCATTTATGAAAGAACTCATGGGTGAGCAGGGTGTTTTTCCCCAGAACATAATTTTGTATTAATATAATTTAAAGAAGATTTTTTACTGAAAACGTGAATCTTGGTGATTCATGAAATGCAAGTCATAGCTGTCGAACTCTATAAAATTAAAACAAAGCATTTCAAGAAACATAATTAATCCCTGTGGTTCCTGACTATATTTTGAGTTCTTATGAAGTGAAACGATTGGTCTGTGCAAGAAAATTAACATTATTTACAACATTATTACCCACAGTGCACAGCGCAAATTAGTACACCTCTTCTGAATAAATATAAAAGATGTATTTTTTTAATGATCACTAATATAATTCATGGAAAAATGGCAAAATTGAACCATATTAAACACACTTAATGCTCTGGTCTTTAAAGGGAAGTGTTGCTAAGCTCGTCTCTACAGAATCCTCCACAGCTGCTCAAGAGCGTTAAGAAAGAGTTAAATACATGTCCACTAGGGGTGTAATGGTGCGTGTATTCGTACCGGACTGTTTTGGTACAGGGCTTTCGGTACGGTGCACGTGTGTACCGAATGACGGATAGCAATATTTTGTGTGCGGAATATAGGAAGAACGCACCGAAAGTCCAAAAAAGGAAATGTTATTCCAGACTGCTCCACAATCCTCTACTACACGATCTCTCATGAGTGCGGTTGCCAAATATCAAGAATTGAAATCCCCAAATAAGAGCTTCTGTGACGTTCGTGCACCAGGAAAACACAAGGAGAGGGAGAGATCCAATTGCAGGTACGTTTATTTAACAAAAAGGGTAATCCAAAACAAACAGACCAAGGAGACAAACAAAACAAAAGAAGGAACCGGATGGAACGGACAGGGAACTCGGAGGATGAGATAGCAAAGGTAAGTCTCGGGAGACGGGAACATTGGTAACACGAAGGGTAAGGACTCCATACAAACAACAGGGAAAGTCAGAAGTCAGGTATTTATAAGGAGACTAATGACAATAGATTACCAGCACCTGTGCTATTAACTGGAGTGCAATTACTGTGAAGACAGGACCAGACTAGAGGAATTATAGTGCCTATGGTGATGTGCCTAAGGAGAAGTGAGCTCACTAGTGGACACCCAGGAAAACAGAGACTGACAGCGTGACATTACCCCCTCCTCCACGGAGCAGCTGCCAGATGCTCCACCTGAAACCAAGGGAAAACCAACAGATAAAGAAGCTAGGAGGGAGGTGGAGCGGCGGAGGACTAGGGGGAGGGACGGAGGGACGGAGGGACAGAAAACATGGTACACATAGACAGGAGAACCAGATAGAATGGAGAAACAGAGACAAAACAACCAGGTAAAATGGGGAAACAGAGACAAAACAACTAGGTAGAATGGGGAAACAGAGACAAAACAACCAAGTAGAATGGGGTAACAGAGACAAGACAACCAGGTAAAATGGGGAGACAGAGACAAGACAACCAGGTAAAATGGAAAGACAGAGACAAGAGAAGTGTAACACAAAACAAGGAGTCCAGGAGGGTGGTGGACCGGCGGAGGATCAGGGGGAGGGACGGAGGGCCAGGTCCAAAGAAGAAAACAAACAGAAAAACAAAAGAAAACAAAAACAAAAAAACATAAGTCCATGAAGGACATCACGTGATGCCCACCAGGGCAGAGCAGAAGACCACCACAACAATGTGGTCAAGGCAGAAGCCCTCCAGGGCAGAGCAGAAGACCACCACATCCTTGTGGTCGAAGCCGAAGTCCCCCAGGGCAGAGCAGAAGACCACCACATCCGTTTGGCCAGACTAACGGGAGGACGAATCTCTGGTAATCCTATGGTGTTTCTACTGGATTCCAGAAGATCGGTGCTGACTTGACTCTCCTCATGAAGATTATTGGTGACTTGCATTTGTTCATGAAGATCCCCGGTGACTTGACTCAGTCCTTGAAGATCACCAGTGACTTGACTCTGTCCTTGAAGATCACCAGTGACTTCACTCTGAAAGGTCAACGTTGACTAGCCTTGTCTCTGGAAAGTCCATGGTAGCTAATCCTGACTCCAGAAGGTCAAAGGTGACTAACCCTGACTCTGGAAGGTCAACGGTGACTAACCCTGACTCTGGAAGGTCAATGGTGACTAACCCTGACTCTGGAGGGTCCACGAACACCTGACTCGACTCTGGAGGGTCGACAGAACCTAGCCCTGACTCTGGAAGGTCAATGGTGACTAACCCTGACTCTGGAAGGTCAACAGTGACTAACCCTGACTCTGGAAGGTCCATGAACATCTGACTCGACTCTGGAGGGTCAACCGGAAACTGACTCAACTCTGGAAAGTCAACGGGCACCTGTCTCGACTCTGGAAGGTCAACAGGAATCTGACTCAACTCAGGAAAGCCCACTGTAACTGCCTTCCTCTGCAGTGGCTCCGGGCTGGCGGCCATCTTGTGCAGTGGTGCTGGCTCCTCAGACGTGACTTGAACAGATGAAGGATTTTTGACAGGATTTTTTTTTATCTAGGATTTTTGACAGCCTGGAGAAATAATCAAAAAATGTCTCTGCTGCCATCTTGGGCATTGGCGCTGAGCTGGCGGCCATCTTGCACTGTGGTGCTGGACTGGTGGCCACTTTGTGCTTTGGCGCTGTGCTGGCATCCTTCTTGCCCCTTGGCGCTGGGTTGGCAGCCATCTTGTGCTGTGGCATTGGACTGGTGGCCATTTTGTGCATTGGTGCTGAGCTAGCGGCCATCCTACACTGTGGCGCTGGACTGGTGGACACTTTGTGCTTTGGCGCTGTGCTGGTGTCCATCTTGACTCTTGGCGCTTGGTTGGCTGCCATCTTGTGCTGTGGCTTGGGGCTGGCTTCCATCTTGCCTCATGGTGCTGGGTTGGCGGCCATTTTGTGTAGCGGCACTGGTTCAGCCAATTTGCGTCTCCTCTCCCTCTCTCTGTTCATGATGGGGAAATGGCGGCTCCCAACCGAAACCCGGGTCAACGGGAGCCCACAGTGGAGATCGCTGCCGGACCTCCTCTTGACTGCTTACTCCGGAGCGACCTCCCCTGGTTCCACGGAACACAACCTGGCGAGTACCCTCAAAACCATTTCTCTCCCGCTTGATGGCTGGGGAGGAAATTGGAGCAGACATACCGCTGGATCTCTTGGATGGAGTCCTTCTGTGACGTTCGTGCACCAGGAAAACACAATGAGAGGGGGAGATCCAATTGCAGGTACGTTTATTTAACAAAAAGGGTAATCCAAAACAAACAGACCAAGGAGACAAACAAAACAAAAGAGGGAACCGGTGGAACAGACAGGGAACTCGGAGGACGAGATAGCAAGGGTAAGTCTCGGGAGACGAGAACATTGGTAACACGAAGGGTAAGGACAGGTATTTATAAGGAGACTAATGACAATAGAGGCCTGCACCTGTGCGATTAACTGGAGTGCAATTACTGTGAAGACAGGACCAGACTAGAGGAATTATAGTGCCTATGGGAAAGTACCTAAGGAGAAGTGAGCTCACTAGTGGACACCCAGGAAAACAGAGACTGACAGCGTGACAGCTTCGCTGTTACATAGATACATTTTCTTCCTTGTGTTTTGCTTATTTTAAGCAACCTGTCACACGCAAATGCTTTCTCCTCATTGCGGGAGTGCCTCCGCAGATATCTGAAAAACAAACAAGCTGGAGTTTAGCATCTAAATGAAAGCATCGTTCAGCCGGTCTGTGTTCAGTCAGGATATCTCAACTGTACACTAACTCAATCGCTGTTGTGTGGATAGAGATACATAGGCTATGGCAATGTGGAATTAATAATAGGAATTTTACTTTAATAATATTTTTCATTTATTTTACCAGTTTTCATAATATAGACAGAGAGAGTGTATAAGTCTTTGGTATTAATATATAAATATATATATTAGGGGTGTAACAATACGCATATTCATATTGAACCGTTCGGTACGAGGCTTTTGGTTCGGTACGCGGTACGCATTATGTACCGAATGGTTCGTTGGACTAATTAATTATATTTGAAAAAAAAAAGTGAAATATAATGATATGCATTCAACAAGGTAGCCCAATAACCCAAACAATGTGACAGCAAACGCCCCTGACACCCCCGAAGAAGAAAAAAACACCAACTTATATGTTTATGTTAGGCTACTCAGTCAGGAGCAGTTCATGCACGGTACGGGTTGGCCAATGCGTTTAACAGACCAGAAATAGAAGATCCTCCAATAAACAACAGGTCTGGTGTTTGGGTGCACTTTGGATTCCGTGTAAGCTTTAATGGTGATGGCAAGAGAGTGGTGGATAAAAAACAACAACGGTATGTCGCATCTACATGACAATAAAATAACGAAAAAAAAAAAAAAAAAAAAAACACCAGCGGGAATACTTGAAACATGTCAACTCATTTACGCCGACATCACCTTAGTGTGTTAGTATCTGGGAAAAGACGAAAAAGAGGAGAAACATACACACAACAAACTATCCCCAAAGCATTTAGACAAGACATTTCCAACGGATTCAAACAGGGCAAAAGACATCACCGTGGCGATTGGTAGGCTTCATTTACGTTACATTTACATTATAGCCACGGATATGAAACCTTACTATTTACCATTCATTCTATCATCACCATTATAGCTTACAGGGAATCCAAAGTGCACCCAAACACCAGAACTGTTGGTTATTGGAGGATCTTCTATTTCTGGTCTGTTAAATGCATTAGACATTTTGCAATGTCTAATGAGTGAGCGAGCGCCTTAGGGGCCGTTAACATATCGCGCCTAAAAATGCGTGGAAAACGCCTCCTTTCCAAAGCGCTCGGCAGAAGCACCCCTGAGGCGTCTGCCTTTGCTAAGCAACAATGACGTGCTCTCTCCATGAAGACGCTGAAATCTCAGCAAAGGATAAATGGATTTGCAGCTCTAAAAATCGCTTGCAGTAGGCTAGCTCTGCTACTAAATTTATTTAAAAATTGCAATCCATATACAACTATGATCAGCTGTTCCTTCATCTTGGCTGAGCTTTCAACGTTGTTACGGGAAAGGATGAAGCTGATTGGTTCGTTCTTGTCACATGACCAGCAGTGCGCTTGCGGCATTCTGAAAAGTTGAAACGTACCGAAACGTAACGAAAACGTGACATCAGTGTATCGTATCGAACCGAACCGTGAATTTTGTGAACCGTTACACCCCTAATATATATATATATATATAAATGTGTGTGTGCTGGTCATATAATTAGAATATCATCTAAAAGTTGATTTATTTCATTAATTATAAATAAAATGAAACTTGTATATTTTATGACAGCGATCAGAGTCCAAGGACGGGGCTTGTGGGAAATGTAGTGTAGTCAGTGTAAATGAATGGATCAACCTGTCCTCCAACCAATACGCTTGTATAGGTCGTTTGTCCAAATCCCTGAAATATGACCCATCAGAGCGTATACTACAATTGCGCCCCTATAGGCAAAAGGTCGTTTTCATATTAATGTTTTGTGCTCTTTTATTTGCCCTCTGCTTTGCGTTTCGTGTAGCTCAGTTAGTAGATTATTGCGTTATACCTTGATATGTAATCTTGCTATTGTGGGTTCGATCCCAGGCATGAACGTGCACGAAGATGTATATACTCAATAAAACATAATTTAGCATGATTTCTGTGAGGGTTAGGTTTAGGGGTGGGGTTAGGTGTGGTCATTCGACCGAATAAGCCACCTACAGTAGTAAAATATGTAGGAAATACTGTGAGATCGATGTAAAACGCCCACACATTGCATTTAAATAAACATGCGTTTTGATTGGTAATGACGTTACATGTCAATTAATGACGACAGACGCAACGCGATACTGTCATTATTTTTACCCGCTAGAGGGCGCTTAACTTTAAAACGTAAATGGTGGTTTTTTGTTGGAGGACAGGCTTGAATGGATGGATTTGTGTGTGTCAGTATTCAGGTGAGGGGTTCGTCCCTGTGACACAGATCACACGCTCCCACATTCCGCCATAATGTGAACCTCCCGGAGGATTGAAACTCCACTGGACCACATTACCCTTTGAATCTTGCTTTTATTCCATGAACTAAGCATTTCCTTTAACTCCCTTTTGGCTCCAATAAAATTTGTACCATTGTCTGATTTTATGTGATTTACTTGCCCTCATCTGCAAATAAATCTTCATAGAGAGTTGATGCATGAATCCGTGTCCAAAGAATAGGCGACTTCCAAATGAACTGCAAGACTTGCTATGCAAGTAAAGATGACTCCGTAACGTTTTGCAACTGAACATCCTCGTGTAACTTCCACAGGACCAAAATAATCCACCCCAACATTTGTAAATGGAGGCAGATCTGGAAGGAGTCGCTCCTTTGGTAAGTCTGCCATCTTCTGCTCACTCACCTTAACTCCAAAATGTCTGCAATGGTCACAACTTGATATGATCTTTCTGGCAGCTGCATTACCCTTAATGATCCAATATCTTTTCCTCAGCTTGGAAAGCATGTGATTTCTTCCACTGCGGCTTAACTGTTGATGTATATGCTGCAAGATGAGTGTGGCCAGAACACAGAGTTCACCAATGGAAACTGTATCTCTGCCCTCAACATTTTGTCCACTCGAGCAGCAAGTACAGCAGCTGTCAATTCAAGACGTGGATTGGGTACTTGTTTCAAAGGTGCTACTCTAGCTATACTGAGTAGGAAAGTTACATGGATACCAAAATTTGTCTCAATCCTAAGATACGTTTCAGTGCCATATACAAGTGTACTCGCATCTGCAGAATTACTAACCCGTTTTGTTAACTGGAAACCTCCTGTTAAACAAACTGCTGTGAGATCTTCAAATCAACAAGATGGCCTCTTCCTCTGAAGCTACACAGACTGATTGGTTTCATTCAATTATTTTTGTCAGGGCTGTTCCTCGATTCACTGCTACATCAAATTAAATCCAAATCGAAATCCAGTGATTAGTCCATTAAAAGTTCAAAAGTTTCCGAAGTGATGTGTGATAATCCACAAGAAGCATTTGACAAATATAATGACATAAATATCAATCATTTTGTCACTTGAGGTGTTGTAGGGTAGTTTCTGATGCATGAGATCCAAACAAAACATTGTCTTCCAAAGTCAGCTTTATCTGATTTATTCATCACAGCTTGTACTGGTCATTTTAACTCACAGTTCTGCTGCACAATGCACTTACAGTATGATAACATCAAATGCTTTCACATAATCACCTCCAGACAAGGTCAAAAAATGTTGTGCTTGCCTCTAATTGCACACATGCCCTCTCTTACTCTTTGCCTACCTATATACTGATTCAGGCCCACACTCCCCTCAGTGGTAAAAAACACAATTACAATAGACCATAATGGCTCTTACAATGAGTTTAATCCCATTGATTAAAAACTTGCTATCAAATGCTCACTCTACTGGTCATCTTCAGCATGTACAGCTCAAAACAGAAATGCAGAACATTAATAACTACTGTCATATAGGCTAACTTTACGATGAGAGCACTACTGTAAAAACTGTCAATTGTTAGGGCTTCTCTAATGACGTTGATGAAAACAATATTTACCCCGTTTGTATCTGTGAGGCATTTGTTACACATTTTCCCTCTGTGTTAACATCAGTGATTATGGCTGGTGAATATCTGACTTGACTCAATGTATTTTGCCCTGCCCCCAAACATATGATTTGACTATTAGTCGAATATCAGCAAGATTCGAAAATTCCGATTCGACTACGAAAATCCTTAGTCGGGGACACCCCTACTTAAGACCCATACAAAGAAATAATTTTTAGAAATCTTGGGCAACTAAAAAGTATAAAAATGAGCATGTACAGAACTCAATACTTAGTTGGGCTCCTTCTGTCTGAATTACTGCAGCAATGCGGCGTGGCATGGAGTCGATCAGTCTGTGGCACTGCTCAGGTGTTATGAGAGCCCAGGTTGCTCTGATAGTGGCCTTCAGCTCTTCTGCATTCTTGGGTCTGACATATCACATCTTCCTCTTCACATTACACAATAGATTTTCTATAGGGTTAAGGTCAGGCAAGTTTGCTGGCCAATTAAGAACAGGGAGACCATGGTCCTTAAACCAGGTACTGGAAGCTTTATCTCTGTGTGGAGGTGCCAAGAGCTGTTGGAAAATGAAATCTGCATCTCCATAAAGTTGGTCAGCAGCAGGAAGCATGAAGTGCTCTAAAACGTCCTGGTATATGACTGTGTTGACCTTGGACCTCAGAAAACACAGTGAACCAACACCAGCAGATGACATGGCACCCAAAACCATCAGTGACTGTGGAAACTTTACACTGGACCTCAAGCAACGTGGATTGTGTGCCTCTCCTCTCTTCCTCCAGACTCTGGGACCCTGATTTCCAAAGGAAATCCTCAATTTACTTTCATCAGAGAACATAACTTTGGACCACTCAACAGCAGTCCAGTCCTTTTTGAAGCGAGATGCTTCTGACACTATATTGGTTGTTTTTATTGTCTCGGTCATTAATTCAGATAATAAGAGCATGGTTTTATTACAAATAAAGCCACAAACAATCTTGGTTGAGGTTAAATCATGGTGTTCACAAATTGACCATGATTTTGCAACACTAACCATAGTTTAGTACAAATGGGCTAAAAAACTATGTTACTACACTTTTGCTTTAATAATAGAGTTATTTTTTTGTAATGGAGGGCACAGATCCATGGATAACAGATTTGTTTATCTTCCAAAGTCTTATTAAAGCATATTTATTCAAAGAGTCCCATTCTGATGATATGACTCGACAATCAAGTTCATCTGAAGAGAGATATTAAGCTCAACAGTTTCTGAACATAGTGAAATGGGTTTAAGTCCTTTTAATGACTCACTCTTTATTTACTTATATTGTAGACCACAGTTATTCAGATCTGTGATGATGAAAAACAAATAAAGACACAGATGAATGGATGAACACCTGTGTGATAGGAGACATTCCCGTCCGGACCGTATTCAGACAGAACAGTCCAGCAACAATAACCAGATCTCCTCCGCTCCCTTCACATATTAATATCAATCTGTGGGAGTCAGTAGAGAGGCAGACTTCATGTATATTGTAGCATCTGGCCTTTAAGATATCATCAGATCTGCAGTGAAGATATAAAGAAAGCACACCAGATGCTGCAGACTGATCTATGAGCCTTACCAGAGACACAAAGCTATGAAATGAACTGTAATGTTGAGATGCAATGGGTCATTACAGAAGAACAGCGCCACATTCAGGACAATAAAGTTATTGATTCAAGAGCCGGGATACTGGAGTAGAATGGAAGTTTATTTGTGCGTTAAGAGACAGTCCAGGCTTTTACACTGTTATGTACATATCAGACAATAACATTTCCAAACTTGGCATCA
Source organism: Carassius gibelio (assembly GCF_023724105.1). Classification (NCBI taxonomy): domain Eukaryota; kingdom Metazoa; phylum Chordata; class Actinopteri; order Cypriniformes; family Cyprinidae; genus Carassius; species Carassius gibelio. The sequence goes on along the minus strand of NC_068375.1, from coordinate 6,973,118 downwards.
GTTCCTGTCCTGCGTGTTATTACAGGGTTAAATGACAACAAGTGGCCTGCGGAAAGTGCCAGGTTAATAATAATCTTCTAATATTATGCAGATGGTTACAGATGTGCACCACATAGCCACGAGAAAGCACACGAGCCCCGAGGACGTGTTACCATATCCAGCAGGTTCGGCTCATCAGGATAATCAAAAGAGCCAGCGGACGAGAAGGGACCAAAACTAATACTAGATTACTCTCCATGCAGGAACATGGAGTGTGTCTCTGAGTGCATACACACATCAAGCTGCTCAGTGAAGTGTGTGATGAACAGATGAAACCGGTTACAGTGGATCTGAACGCTCTTCTGCTCTTCAGTCTTCTAGATGTCTGTCTGGATCTGGATCTAGGATGTGTCCTGGATGTCCTGCAGGGCTCGAGCTCTAGGTGAAGCCAAACACGCGGCGAGGTTCATATGTTGAAGCTTTCCCCGCAACCACACGTCCCTTTAATGTTGGGATTGTTGAACACGAACTCGCTGGAAAGCTTCGATTCGACGAAATCCATCTCTGTGCCGAGCAGCGTCAGCTGAGCCTTCTTCTCGATGAACACTCTCACGTCTGGAGAAACACAACCAACATCCCATCGATGACACATTCAGGATACATTAAACAATCAAAGCTGATTGATTGATTTTTAATCAAATAAATGCAGCCTTGCGGAGCTAAAACAGAGAAGATCTCCAAGCTGTTTTCCTTCTTCTGAACAGTAGTGTGGATGAGATGTTACTCACCGTCTTGTAACACCTCCTCGTCTGATTTGTCTTTCTCTTTAGTATAGTTCAGTGTGTAAGTCAGGCCATTGCAACCTCTGGTTCGAACGCCAACCTTCAGACCGATCTGTTTAGAGATGTGTAAATAATATATCATCCAAAAACCAGACGGGAATAAAAACACATAGATCACCGAGGCTGCAGATGTCAAAGACTAATATACTCACATAATCTGGTTTATTCTGTAAAAGCTGTTTGACTTTATTCACGGCCGAAGGCGTCTGAGAATGAAGAAAATACACTCTGTGATTATTCATGACAAATGAATGAAGGCATAATGATCTGATCTCACAAAACCATTATGATGAAACACTTTCAGAAAAACGGCCACTGGAACAGAATCATTTCAGAAAGTACACCCCTAAAGTCTGCATATTTGTACCTAAAATGTACATATTTAGTCTCTAAAAGGTACATATTAGTACCTTTTTTGTAAAGGTACCACTCTAGAGACCATTTTCTTCTGAGAGTGAATTTGAGAAAGAAACGTTGGTTGCATATATATCAAATGTGAACCTCGGGAAAAAAAAAAACTCTACTTCGAGTGTCAACAAAATCGAACGAGAACTTTGGACCTGGCTTTCTCTGAGCTTCAGATTTGTGTATTTAATTTCCATTTTTGTATATTTAAACAAACATGTCAGAAAACTTGCCATACAAAACAGCTGCCGTAATATACTGTGATTAATCAACAGTGAAAACTATGGTTTCATCTATTACCTGCGGTTTCTGGCTTCACTCATCTGGAAGTCATTTTTAGAAACATGTCATTAACATCCAGTGTTGGGCAGTAACTAGAAGTGTAACTAATTACTAATACGATTACTAATCAGTAATAATATTACAGCTACCATCCATAAACTGCTCATTGCTTGCTTATTTTTGATGCATCGATCCCTAATGATCTGAAATCTAACAATCCAATAATTCCTAGATTTATTGTCATTATTTTCTTTGTCATTTTTGGTCACAGATGTGAAAGGTGTGCCATTACTTTACTGTGGTATTACACTGCTTGCCCTCCCGCATCCCCCTGATCCAGATAGAAATGATATGTGACTTCTTTTGAAAAAATACTTATATTATTAGATTTGGGTAACAGAAAGTATAGCTACAATCATCATTAATACAACACATTTACTATCAATCACCATTGAGTGTTTGTAATAACTTCTGACTGTGATCCAGTGTAGACTTTTTGTCAAAATGATGAGGCAGAAATACATTTTAGAAGATTTTTTAATGGTGAAGATATACAATTACATCCCATAGTGGCATGTTCACATTCACACTATCTTTAAAGAAGTAGGTTCACTCCGGTTTAACCAAGTGTAAACAGATTACGTCACTTCAGCACGTAACGTTACTCAATAAACACTGCTGCAGTCTTTAACAACAAACCCAGTTATCTGATCAGAGGAACATAGACCTGACCTCACCCTAAACAACTGCTGCTGGACAGTCCAGACAAGCGGAGATTAAATATATGAACATAAATATATCAAATATATATATATATCTGAAGGCAGATGTAGAAGTTACTTGGCTCTCCAAGCATCAGCTAGCGGCTAACCTGCCCAAACCCTGACTTAGAGCTCAACCTGAACAGCACAGACACAACACAAGCAGACATAAACTGCTTTTATTAGTGACTCACGGTCTGGATGTGTGAGGATGGACGAGGCTGTCTGTTATTATCCTGTTATTGATCAGATAACCGAGCTCTGGCTAGCACTGGACGCATCTGTCACGCAAGCTAAGCCGAGTAACGTCACGTTATTTGAGAACTAGATGCTTGTTCGACTTCTTCGTCGTGTTGTAAATACATTAAGCACTCACCAGCGTTAAAGCAGCTCTCGTTGGCAGTATTTTCCGCCTGCTGACCGCCCTCACCGTCGCCCGTGCTATAGAGGCTGACATGTTGGAGCTACTGAGTACTTCTGGTTTCGATGTAAACACCAGCGGCCTCTACAGACGCACAGGATTGGCTGGTGATTTGAGTGACAGCTCATAAAGCCAATGAGTGATCGCTACTGTAGGCTTTACTACCATGTGACAGAATGATTGAATTACGCAACTTATTATAACGAGTCTAGTTCGCGGAATGATTATACTGAACGATTAATAAAGATAACTATAGAACTAATTCGTTGAAATTGTAGCATTTGATTCTGATAACATGGGGCTCAAAAGTCCGATTTATGTCCACTAAAAGTAATCGTTAAAAATCTATAAATTCTTGAGATAGCTTACAAGTGGAAATGAACTCCAGCCAGAAATCTATGTACATTTATTTTTTAAAGTAACCACAGATAACCCGCTTCCAAAATCACCAGGTATTTATCCATCATCCTACTTACACAAACGTGAGTAGATTTTTAGTGTTATGAAATATTATTCACAAGAACTGCGTGATAGAAAGAACAGTATAATTAATGAGAAGTTTTAACTATTTGCAAAAAAAAAAAAAAAAAAAAAAAAAAAAAGGCATATTGACAGTGGGCCTTTATTTAGACAGCATCAATTGGTAAACTTGGTGGTATATTTTAGATTGACAATAAATTGAATACATTTAAATTAACTTTGCAATACAAGAACTGGCCATTTCTGTTTAAGCGGTCCAAAACACATTCAAAGTGTCATATCCTGAACTATAATACTATTACCTGATAACACTGTTCACATCTAATATATGTGTGCAAAATGCAAAAAAAAAAAAAAAAAAAAAAAAAATTCTCACAAGGGATGTAAGAAAATGTAAATTCAACACAAAACGTAGAGACCTTACTTTGACAAAATGTATTTATTGTCAAAAAAAAAAAAAAAGAAAAAAAAAAGAGGACCAGAGTTAAATTACTAACATGGAAGGAATGAATTTAGTTTATTGGCACTGACGCAAATGCATTGTAGCAATGGAGCCTTTTTCCCAAACATACACAATTCATTGAAGTACTAATATAAACTATAAAATAAAGCAACTAAAAACAAGCCTACACAAACTGATAAAGCACAAAGAACAGGCAATAATCTCAGCGTAACTATGAATACACAGACCACAACTAGCATTTCTTTATGTACAATTTATACAAAATAAAATGCTTCTTGGTACATGCACAGGACGCACAATTGTGCAAATTTCTCACTAAAACTACTCAAGCAAATTTAAAGCACAAATTGAGCCTACAATCTAAATTACAAAGGTAATCAAACTGGACTTTTAATTTAAAAAATAAAAATAAAAACAGATCAAATGAGAAACATCACATCACGTTCATTCCATGATTAGAAAAAGACAAAACTAAAAAGTAGACACTGATACAAGGCACATTAACCGAAGTGTCCTAACTGGGGTTTATGATAATACTGAGCTCGGCCTGCTTAGATCCAGAACCAGCACACTTCAGCCTTTTCTCTTTAGATCGTTCACTTGAAAGGGCTCCACTTCTCCACAGACGCATTTAATGACGCATGTCTGCTGGCCACACTACCTACAATAACATGACAACAGGACATCATCAGTTAAATCAGAGTAAAGACAGCAGCTGCTCAATGAAGTCCTTTGAGAGTGTCAAATCTTGTACACAATGAACATCTTGATATGAATACACCTAACAGTCTCACATAGGCCAGTGAACACAGTCATGTTTCAGGAGTGAAAACTGCTTTTAAATACGAGAGCGAATGTTTGATGTCTGGAAGATTGCTTTGCAGAGTGTGCTCTTGAAGGGTTGCCATGTCCACTCAATATAAGCAATGCTTATTAAAGGGGACTTCGGATGTTGGTGTGATTTTTTTTATTAGGGTGATCATGAAATTAAGTTTGGTTAAAATTCCTTAAATGGTTGTGCAATACAACCCCTTCTTACCTTGTCAAGAACAGCTCTGTTCACAGCGAGCCGTTTCGGTGCATGTCTCTCAATGATAAGGAGCCAGTGCTCACCCCGCCCCTCTCTTCTGTTTCTTGTGTATTCAATGGCGCATTACCATCAAAAACAAAACTAATCTACTGAAAGTTGGACCCTGGGATTTGAATGGAAGAGATGTGCGAATACGGGACAGTGATGGGCGGGGCCTGAGCGGTATGACATCATCAAAACGGCGTGATGATCAAGGCTCTTTAGGTTTTTGGTGGATTAAAAACAAAGGAGTGAATGGATTTTTATCATTGTAGGGTGGTTGTGTCCACACACTGCTAAGACAGGTTTATCTGATGCCCCTTTTAAGCATCCCTGGGTTTGCTGTTCGTGCCCGGCTCATAAAGTGATCTAGTTTAAGGGTCATTAAAGTAGACAGGTACAGGTCACAATACTTTGGCATGGACTTATTTCCAAGAAAACGCGTTTGGATTTGAGTTTATTATGGGCTTGTTCCCATCTACCATTTTTTTCTAATAAGATCTGGCAACACAAATGAGTCAACGTGTGCCATGGAGAATACAGATTAACAGCTAGTCGTTCAGTTTGATTCAGAGTGTAATTTCTGTAGATGTGGTTACCACTACCTGCATTTTTCAGCATCTGATTTGGTTTTCAATCCTGTAAATGACTGATTAAACACTAAAAGACACAGAATTAAACAATAGCACTCTCAACAGGGCAGATATCACCATGTAAAGCGCTCACCTGCTTCAGGACCCAGAATCCTCCTCCTTGCTTTTCTATTCTTGTTCCTGTCTTGCTGAGGACCGTCCTACAAACACACGAGAATCCACCTGAGCTCTTCACGTTGAGCTCCAAGCCAAAGCTACAGTATAAGCACATGAGGATAAGTGTAGATGAGACATACCAGTCTGTCCCTGTCGCACGCAGGGCTTCTTTGGTGTGTGTTTGGGGAGGATTCTGCGAAGAGAAAACACAGGGATGAACTGAGAGATTCCTGCAGAGCTGAAACATGCGATGAGCGCAGCTACCTAGCGATTTGGCCAGCAGACAGTCTTTCTTGATGTGAGCGCTGGATCCGCACAGATAACAGCACTTCTCCTCTCTCTGCCGCCAGCGTCCACCGTCCGTCAGCGCTCTGCCATCGGCTCGGCTCACATCACGTCCATCAGGGTCACGTCTCTGTCTGGGCAAACCATTCAGACAAATATATCAGCAACAACCCAAATCAGACTACAAGCATCCCACGTCTGATTTATTTTCATCTTAACGTGAATATGTGCACTACATTTCAAAATGTGGGGATTTCTATGTGGATGTAATTTATTCCTGTGATGCTCCGCTGTATTTTCAGCATCATTCCTCCAGTCTTCAGTGTCACATGATCTTCAGAAATCAGAAGTTTTTTGGAAAAACTGTGATATGATAACTAAGATGTGTGAAAACTGTGATATGAATCAAGTTAAATGTCTTTACTCTCACTTTTGATCAACTGAATGCATCTCTGCTGAATAAAAGTATTCATCTCTATAATAAAAAAATCTGACTGATCCCAAACTTTTAAACAGAAGTGCATGTTCCAGATGTAAATACAGTGTTCAGTATGAACGAGAACTAAAACAGATATTCTCCAGCAGATCTTGAGCTGAACTACCTCCTCCGCATCGGACAATCTTTCATGAAGTGCCCAATCTTCCCACAGACCCGGCAGCAGCGGTCATTGGGTGCTAGCTTGCCCTCTGTCAGCACCTCTGGGTCAAAAAAATACTCCTGCCAACACAAGACAGACATCAGATACACTGACTTGGGAGCGGTTTTACAGAATTTGGTAACATTTAAGTTTAAGGACCAATTCTCACTATTAACTAGTTAATTATTAGCATGCATATTGCTATCAGAATTCATATGGTCAACATAAAGGACACAAACCATTTTGTTGGGATACTCTGGAGGGAAGTCTCTGAGGGGCGTGCCGAAAACTCTGCGGGCGTTGATGAAGGCCTTCATGATGAAGCTCGCCACTGCAAACAGCCACACAGAAGAAAACATGACGACAAGATATCAGCAGCTAAACACAGGCGTTTCATCTTAATAAAGCTTTTCAAAACAACACAAAAGCATGCCATACTTCTCCGTGAGAGACCAGCTCCAAGATTATGACTCAAATCAAAGGGATCTGAAAGAAACACACAAATGAACAACTACGATCTTGTAACACATAAAGCGCGGAGGAATGTCAGTTTTAAAGAAATGCACTTCATTACTGCTACTTTAAGTACAAAATGTACTACACTGTTATTTTTGGTGGTTTTCCGGCTTGCATTTTATCTCTCAAATTGAAGTCATTTGGAATGTGTAAACTAATGTTCATTTGTTAAATGACTAGTACAATGATTAGATGTGCAAGCCCTAGTCTATATACATGTATATAATAAAAAGTAAAATAAAAAAAAAAATGTAAAAAATTGAAATGCAATAAAACTTCTATGACAATAATGTCCAATTTCTAAAAAAGTAACAGCTCTCACTCAGTGTAGCGGTGCAGTGATGTAATATTTTTCTAGCAAACAATTTCTAGTAGGGCTGCACGATTAATCGCATGCAACTGTCATGTAACCTTTTATGTCAAATAACCTTTTCAAAAGGTACATATATTTGTACCAAAGGGACAATTTTGGTACCTTAAAGGTACATATTAGAACCTAATAGGTACAAAAGTGTATCTTTTGAAAAGGTGCCGCCCCCCAGTGACAGCTTTTGTACCTTTAATTCTGTGTACATGTTCCTTCTCAGAAAAAAGGTACAAAAAAAAGGTACAAAATATGCCACTGGAGCGCTACCTTCTCAAAAAGGTTCTAAAATTTAGCTACTTTAAGTGTACCTTCAGAAAAATTGACAGATTTCGTACCTTTTTTTTCTGAAAGTGTAAAATGTTATTGTTGCATATTCATAAGTTCCTCGTCTGATATACAGCACGCAGTAGTTTGCGCTTACCCTCGATGGCGAGGTGTTTGGAGGTCCACTGCTTCTTGAAGGTGGTGAGAGGCTCTTTCCTGCGGATGCAGACCACGGTTTCCCTGAAGTCAAACGTCTCGGTGTAAAACTGCAGCAGCCCAAACCACAGCTGCCCCACAGACTCCTCATTCATCTTGTACCCCGGCCAGTATTTATGCTGAGGAATCAACAACAGTCCCAGACGTATTGGCTATTAAACCACAAGTTCAAGACACACATATAAAACAAAGAAAAAAAGAAAAAAAAGTTTCCACTGGATGCTTTAGGACTAAACTAAATTTGACCACGGATGAAACGCATTAAATTCCTCCTGCCTTACAGAAATATAGGTTGTACTGAATCATCCCACTGTTAATAAAATCACATTTACACTAGTGCACTTACTTTACTCTCCAAAACTGCAATAATTATGATTTGTTTTAACGCTTTTGAAAGTACTTTCTGATTCTCACTACAGTTGCATTTTTTATTTAAAAAAAACAACAGTAAAACAGTAATATTCTGTAAAAATCAGAAATGTTTCTTGAGCAGGATCGTGTGATTTACACTCGAAAACAGCTATTCTAAATTGTAATAATATTTCTGATTATTCCTGTTTTATTGTATTTTTGATCATAAGAAATGCACACCAAAAATCAAAGACTTTGAGGACTGTTAAACTATTAACGTTTATTTTTTGCTTTTGTACAAAAGCATAATTTGGGATAATAAAACTCACATCAGAAGCCAGACTCCAGTTCAGATTCACTTTTACACATTATGTTCAAAACATCACACAACAAAATTTTAAAATTACAATCAGCTGTTCTATTAAAATAATCTCACTCACCAAGTTCTTCAGATCACTAAAGAAATGTACATCCCAGCCTTCAACAAGAACTACAGGCTTCTTCTCTCCAACGTACATCTACAGAAACGCACAAAATCCATTCAGACACAGTCCTACCAAAATACAGTGGTTTAGGATGAACTTAATGCAATACAGAAAAATATACACAATTACTTAAATTGTTCCATTATTCACATTTTTACCTTTTATTATATATGAGGAAATATATCAGGATTATGGAAACATCTATGGATTACTTTACTTCTAAATGATTCTGAATTTTTGGTGTTCACATGTGCTTGTATATTAATGGTTAAAGTACTGCATTAAGTGTTGTAAGAGTTGTAACCTTGAAGTTAAATAAGTTTATAGGGGTCAATCCGATACTGTTTTTTTTTTATTATTATTATTATCATTTTTGTATCATTATATATTATATTCACTAATTTTACATAGAGCACACAGTGAATTATAACAATAATAATAATAATAATAATAATAATACATTTTGTATACATTAATTCCTTTTGTTTAACTTTAACAAGCAGAAAAACTTATCGGCTGATGCTGATATTAGAAAAACGCCAAATATCGGCCGATATATCGGTCAACCACTAATCATTTATTACAAGTAACTGTGATTAAGGAAGTTATAATGGTCCAGAAAGACACCTCTTGGAGAACTGGGATAACCGGCGGGCTTCTTTGTTGAAGGAAGTACAGCACCATTAGGGTGTAGGCATATGAAGACAGACTCCCACGGGACGCATCGCCAATATCACAGATCTGAAACCACAAACATCGCTCTCCACATCAGAAACTGTGATGCATCCCCCTGAACCCAATGCAGAAGCTTTCCTCCAAAACCAACTTTCTTTCTCGCTCTAGCTTCAAGTGCAGTCACTGATTTGTGCCATCTCTACGATATTTCATGAATGCGTCAAACTCACTTTAGCGAACACTTTCATGACGTAGCAGAGGATCTTCACCCGAGCGTCGATCGCAGCGTATGATGCCAGTAACTGCGTGTTGTGCAAAGCCTGAGGAAAATCAAATGGGAAAATCTCGGTTGCTGTTTATTTGACCGTATGTGCCCTTACATCAGAAGCTAGGGAGTAGTATAAGTTAACTACTTGGACTTAATATGAGTTTAAAGTGAAATTTAGGGTTAGGAGCTTGCTATTATATTAAGCACTCAATGTAATATGTAATACTTATCACTGTGTTTTTCACTTAAATGTATATTACATTAAAAATAAAGTAAATGTAAAAAATAAAATAAAATAAAAAAATAATAAAAAAAACATTTTGATGTAAATAAAGACTGTGACCTGACATTCAGCACATTCACAACAAAGACCAGGATACATTTGAACAATAATTATCCAAATTAACTTTGAAACAAGACAATAAATTAAATATCTGATATTTGAAATATCTGTTTGAAAGCCTCTATCCACTGATCTCTATGGAAGCCCGTTTCTGCCGAATAAAAAATGTAAAAAGGTAATTTCAACTTTCTATCTCACAATTCAGACATTTTTCTCAGAATTGCATGATATAAAATCGCAATTGAGAGTTAGTCATAATTGGGAGAAAAAGGCAGAATTGCATGTCTTTATCTTGCAATTGTGACTTTGTACAATTGCGAGTTTATTACACGTAATTCTGAGAACAAAGTCAGAATTGCGAGTTGCAAGTTTTTATCTCGCTATTGTGACTTCATAACTCAAAATTTTGTGACATTATAACTCGAAATTATGTTTATATCATGTAATTCTGAGAAAAAGTCAGAATTGCAAGAAAAAAAGTCAGAATTGCAAGTTTTTATCTCGCTATTGTGACTTCATAACTCACAATTGTGACATTATAACTCGAAATTGTGTTTGTATCATGTAATTCTGAGAAAAATTCAGTCAAAATTGCAAAAAAAAAAGTCAGAATTGCAAGTTATCTCGCTATTTTAACTTTATATCTGGCAATTCTGACTTCACAACTCACAATTGTGAGTTTATATCACATAATTCTGTGATAAAAGTACGAATTGTGCAAAAAAATTAAGTCAATAACCTTTTTTTTTTTTTCAGGGGATATAAAAAAGTTTGCCAGCCCTGCTTTTAATGCTAGTTAGACGTAACGATCTTAAGCTGACTTTAATGTGATCCTGATCTACATATAAATACTTTGTATTTGACTTGAATGTTGAACACAGACATTCACTTCTGGGCATGAAATTAACAAATGTGGTGCTTGTGAAAAACTTCTTTAGAGAGCAGAAGTAGGGAATAACTAGCATAAATAAAGGAATTTATTTCACCATACAAGCACACGGCAAGAGCTAAGTTATGAAATAATGAGCAAATCTAAATCATAAAAGCAATTTATTTGCATTTCAAAAATCAAGCTTTAGATGCTGCAGTGGCTATTTAATGACGAGATGTCCGACCAAATTAAAATCTGTAATAAAAAAAGAGATCTTATGAATGCAGGGGTGTGAAGAAATCCAAACAAGCAGAGTACTTGTCTTATGCTGAAATATTAAAGTATAAACGTTTGCGATAAGTAAGGAACTGTCCATCCTTTTTACAGAAGCCACATGACAAATATGTAAAGAGGGCTCTTTTCTTATGAAATATTAGTGCTATAAACAACTGCGACACTTATTGGCCTGAACGTCCATTTAATAATGTTGTGTCTGGTTTATTCTCTCACCAGTGTATTGTACAAGCTTATATCTCCCTCTAGTCCAGTTTTGGTGTGGTAAAACTTCACAATTGGGACTTTTGCTGTAGTAATAGGTAGGATGTTTCTCAGGCCTAAAATGAATGGATAAATAGACATGGCAGAGGTAGAGAGAGATGGGGTGTAAAACAAAACCACTGATTTATTTGAACAACACACATTTCGAGTAAACGGAGGTTGCCTGAAGCGTACAGGCAGGCTCTTGTTATTTCATTATCCATTCAGAAGATTAGAGGTACGGAGAGAGGACACAGTGTAGAAACAATATAGCCTTTTCCTTCCTAAAAGTCTCAAAACTCCGTAATAATGCTCAATTTCATTCATGAAAACTGAAGTGCAGTGTAAACAACAGGCAGTTTCAGACGGAGGGCTTACTGTGGTGTTTCCGCAGCGCTTTAGTCAAACTCTCGATAACAGCCATGGAGTCCAAACCCTGTGAGAGGAGCCAGAATCACACACGCAATCAGTGCAAAACACAGGTGCAGACAGGGGCTAAAAAGTGCTTAAATATAGTTTTTTACAGTCCTTTCATCTGGCTAAGTAAGATTTCGTTATGTCTTTTTTTAAACAGGTCTGATTTGCTCACCAAAGCTGCATACATTTAATAAAAAATACAGTAAAAACAGTAATAAACAGTGAAATATTTTAGCATTTTAAAATAACTCTTTTCTAAGTGAATATCTGTTAAAATTTATTTATGGTGATGCGCAGCTGTATTTTCAGTCTTCAGTGTCACATGATCTTCCAAATCATTCTTATATGATTTACTGCTCAAGAAACATTTCTGATTATTATTAATGTGTAGAAAACAGTTGTGCTGCTCCATGTTTGTAAAAACAGCTATATACAATTTTGCAGGATTATTTATTTCCACTTCTTTAAAAACAAAAAGCGAAAATTCAGTTCAATCATACTAATATGCAAAAATGACTTAGATAAATTAGATAATTTCACAATTGGGGTGAAAGGGCATTTACATTTGCCAAAAATATTACTTTTTATATTAAAACAAAGAAGCAAGCCCGGCCCAGATTTAAAAAGTAATGCAAAAGTAATGTAACGGCAATAATGTGATTAGTATGTTATGCATTGTAAGGCATTACTATTTCCCCAACACTGGTCATGAAGACCTTGTATAGCAGTATAAATAAGTCATGTTACCTCCGCTGTGTCCTGGCCTTCGAGAGTCATACAGATGTCCAAGTCACTCTGTTTAAAGCCAAACCCATTCTTGGATGAGCCAAACAAAACCAACTTGGCTCCTGTTTAAAAATACACATTAATGAATAAGCATCTGTATAGTCTTCCCATTACATACATGTCAAATCTTCTGACTTCTGATTGGCCTTTTTTAGGAATTTGTCTCGGAGACAGGAGCCTTTAGTGCAGAAAAAATAAAGACATGCATATGTAATGAAATGGAATATAACACAATTATTATATTAAAAGGAAATCATATAATTAGATTATAAACATTTATAATGCATACGACCTACAAGTAAAGTGTTGCCAAATTCGTTTTCACACTCACCTGGCACTTGACATCTCAGGAATGTCTCGAAATCTTGTAAAATATGTTCTCTGACTTGCACCTCCACATCATCTGGTGCAAAGTCACCTAAATGAATACAACCATTTTTATCACTGGAACTATATGCATACAACAAGTGCAAGCTAAGTTTCTCAATCTGTTAAAACAATAATAATAAAAAGAAAATGTATCTGATCAATTACAGTCACAACAGGGCTGTATGATAATGGATAAATGGTTAATCACACTAATATTCCCCAAAAATATAACCATGATTATTGATCATGTTACTGTCACTTTTTCCATTTCATTAAAATTATTAAGTACAAATTAAGCGAACGTCAACTTGCATGGTTTGCTTGCATGGTAATAAGAAAATCTCTGACTGGGGGATTTAATCTCTTGACATCTGGCAACCGTAGCCAGGAAATCTTGTGGAGGCTTATTCCAATGCAAGATAACGTCCAATAAAAATGAAATGTTTTCAGGATAAATAAGCAGAAGCCATTTGGTTGAGGTTTTAATTTCATATTGAGATATAATTTTTCCCCCTATCATTTCATTTTTCAATATTAAAAAATTCTTAAAAAATAAATGAATAAAAAATAATTACATAATTATATTATATTATAATTATAAATACATCATTTATGTAATACGGAATTTAAAAATTTCTTTCCAAAGTTACTTTTTGTAAGGTGCAATACTGTTCTCATCCAAAAAAAAAATCATGACTTTAAAATGATCTTTTGGGGGTAAGTTCTAAGTCCAAATTTATGTGCAATTTCCTTTGTCATTAATTCTATACAATATAATCAGTACATCAAGTAATTCATTAGATTACAAAACGTTATCACCCTAATCACAATATTAGGGATACACCGATATGAACATTTTGGCTGATATCGATAACCAATATTTTTATTTTATTTGAAAGCCGATAACTGATATGTAGCCCGATAAATCTATATCCAAATTTTTATATACTTTTTTTTTTGAGCCTGATTATAAAAAAGGTCTCATCATTAAAAAGACACATCCCAATATATATATATATATATATATATATATATATATATATATATATATATATATATATATTAAAGGCAATATTTATCGCCTTTAATATATCTGCAAAATTTTCTTATCGAGCCGATACCGGTAACAGAAAAATTTAGCATTTATCGGCCGATACCGATATGATGACCGATCTATCGTGCATCCCACAATATAATCAATATTTTTCTACAGGAACACTTGTGGAGGCTTACACCAATACAAGATAATGTCCAATAAAAATTCAATGTTTTCAGGATAAATAAGTATAAACAAGTTTCACCCAAATTTAATTTGTCTTTTAATGAATGAAATTTAAACATTTTATTTTTTGTTAAATAAAGAGGATTTGCTATTAAAATTTAAACATGGAAGAAATATTGTATGATTTATTTCCCTAAAAAATAAAGTTGCATTATTTTTTTCTCAACAGTATCACATACATTCTACTAAATAATAGTCAAATTTCTAGCACAATGCCTTTATGTAAAAATGAACTTTTATTTTGGCGGGTTACCATGAATACCTTTTAACTGACACTGGTTTTACTCAAATGAAACGCTAAAATGCTTGTGAAGGGACTCAGAAAAGTTCTGGTGATGTTGTTGATGTATTTATGTCCTCATTGAGACGGCAGATATGCTTCAGTCTATGTAGTAAACAAACCCGCACGTCTCTGCCATTTATTCATTCACACACAGACACGCAGAACATGCAGGATTCAGATTTCAACCAACTTTTACAGATAATGGTCCATAGGGAGATTTGATTGGATTAATTTATGCTAACTTTGACAAATTCCGTGAATTTCCATATTAAAATGTAAGTTTCATTTTCATGACTGGATTTTGAGATTCCATCCGCGTTTTCTGCTTCGCGGAAATCATTGCGCTGTATGATATACTTCATTCTCCAGTTTATTTCACAAAAATTACAACAACAAAAAGGAATGCCTGGAAAATGGTGTTTTGCTGAATATATTGACAGGGTACTTACGGTAGCATTGCTCACAGACTTCATCGAGGATCTGGAGGAAGTCTAGAGTCATAAGTGGAAGGGGATCCAGCTCCACTCTTTTGAAGTCCTCGGGACAGTCCTGTTTCAGATGCCCATCGCTCTTACAAAGACTGCATATCAGAACGGGGGGCTAACAGAGAAGATGAAGTTAGTCTGTCAATATGATCCGCATTAAACTGAAATAATGTCTGATGCAGGAAGTTATTAAACGTCGAAATTATGAATAAATGTCAACAGAAATATGTTCATATTTAATAAAATTTCTCAACAACTGCTCAACAAGAGCAGCTGAATTTTTGGCAACAAAGACAAAGCTTTTACTTTTTTACCAATTGCATGACTGGATGGACTCACACAGACTCAGTAGCCATGCATTAGAGGGAAAAAAGCATTTTACCTTGCCATTACTGAAAAAGCGCTTGCTGAAGATGTACTGAAAGCCTTCAGGAGCTGTCTGAGGAGATTCAGATTTGGTAAGCTCAGCTTTGGGTTTGTTTAGGACAGAGACTGCTTCCTCTGGATGAGCTGCATCAGACCCCCCATCATCACTCATCTCCCGCTCGAACGGGAAGATCTCATCGCCAGATTGATCACATCCAGATCCGTCCAGCTCTACGTCTTCATCATCTTCACCCTATAAAATGTTCATTTGTTATTTTCCAGAGTGTCACTGTCCACTATTTTACAAGAGAATTTAGCTGAACTTACACTACAAGAGTGTTAGTGATTATCTGTGTCTTATTTTAACTAACTAAAAAAAATAAACCAATTTCCTTAAAACAAGACAAATTTACCTAAGCAGCTCACATGCATGAAAATAATTCAAGAGGATCAAACCATGAGGAATCGACTTTTTCTTGACTATAATATTATAATTTTGCTTGACTTTTCTGGACTGTTCAGGGCCTTTTCCAGGTCGAGACACTGGAAGAGACTAAATAATAAATAGCTAAATAATAAAAAAAAAAAAAAAAAAAAAAAAAAAAAGCATCTAGTATAAAAAAAAAAACTATTATTCAATCTAATTTTATTGTTAACACTTTACAGTAAGGTTCCATTAGTTCATGTATTAACGAACATAAACAATTAACGATACATTAAGATTATTTATTAATCTTTGATAATGTTAGTTATTGAAAATACAGTTGTTCACTGTTAGTTCATGTTAATTCACAGTGCATTAACTAGTTAACTCGCGCATCTAGTTACAGCAGATTCTGAGTTATGAAAAGGACCAATGCAAGCTGACAGCGACCGGTAATACCCCCCCCCCCCCTCCCACCTTGCACAGCTGTACCCGAGTGTCCCTGGGACATCAGTGCGGTCAGAGCACGTATTCTCAACAGCTGGACATATAGTGAATAATAAAACACTCTGCTCTGGACGCCGAAAATGTTGATCGACTTGTTTTCCTGTCCAATAAATTTGTAATGGCCCTAGCCTTTAATTATGCGTGCCTAGTGCCGCCCAGCCTAAGTGTAGGTTACGTTCAAGAAGAAAACACACATGGCCTGTTCTCAAGTCCATTTAAAGTTTCATTATTTGAAGAGTTGTTTGAAATGGATTGAATCATTATTTAAAATAATCTTGGAGATTTCTGAATTGTCTAAATCATAAATGCAGCCGGGTTGAAGCCAGCAGTGATGTTTTTCTTGTGTTATGGCAGCCGTCCCCTCTGCATATATATTTTTTCGAGAATGTTGCACTCCCGTTGCTGTTTGTTATTCTGCACGAAACTTCATGCCAATAAATAAGAAATATTGCTGACTTGTGCGTTTCCAGTGCTCTCTTTACGTTCCTCCGTTATTTAACATTGAAAAAGGAAACATTTTTTTTAAAACCGATTTTACAATCGATTCAATGAACACTTATGTCTTAAAAATCGAAAATGATTTTTTCACAAAAGTGACAGCCCTAATATATATTATATATTACTTGTTTAACAAAACTTTAATTTGTTTAGTTTTGAGTAGCTTTGCTATGTGCATTCGTCTTTTTATTTGTTTTCTTCTCCCGATCAGTGCATCACCTCAGTCTCCAGCTCAGAGTCGGCTTCTTCCTCGTCTGGCTCCAGCTCCAGCTCAATCACACAGTCAGAGTCTTCCAGCTCTTCTGCACTCTGTGGACTGGACCTCGCTCGAGATCTTTTCAGATCCTCAGCGGACACTCTCGGGCTCCTCTTGACTGAATCCACATGATTCGTGGCTCTCACAGATCTGCCAGACTGACCGCTTGAACTGACCTTCCCTGCGGCGCTTTTCCAAGGAGAAGCAAAGTACTTGTAAGTTGTTTTGAGGCAATGCACCAAATACTCAAACATCATCTGACTGTTCAACATCCGAGCCACGTTCCTCTGGACGGCGAACGGATCTGAGAGAGAAGACAAAAACAAAGATGAGCGTTGACCGGTTTCATATCTAGACGAAAAACAGAACTAGCTCACACACCTTCTATTGCAATCCTCTTTTTGGGCCAGTCTTTCAGATCACGCCACAGGTCACCGTTTGTGCGCACGCTAATGACTTTCTCAGGTATTTGAAATTCCAGCGAATAATACCTCAACAGCTGGATCCACAGCTCCCCTAGCAGCACAGAAGGACTGTGGCCTTTGAAAACCAGAGGACACTATTGTAGAAAAGACAAATCACAACTCAACACTGTGTTCAAATGTTTTTTGGCCCGACCTCAAAGTTGTCATCAACTCAAACGCTGTGACGTACAGATCAGGAAAAAGAGGCTCACCTTTCCCTTATTGACGGCTTTCTCTTGGGATGAGTCGCTTGAGGTTTGATCGTACACCCAAAGCACATGTCCTTTCTCAACCCCAGTTAAGGAGAAACTCTTCAGTTTACTCAGAGGCAAACCCTACAACAGAACACAACATCAACTCTTCAAAAGAGTTGAACTACCTCACAATAAAAACCGGCACAATAAACATCGGGGAAAACATTGGTTTAAGGGAGATTTAATCCAGAATTGAACATTTGCTGTTCAATAACTCAATGCTCAGGGCATCCAAGATGAACAGTAAAGAAGATTTTTATTTGGTGATTCATAAAATGCAGCAAATCAAAATGAATACTGCAGATGACACACAGATTTCTTATGAAGTGAAATGATTGGTCTGTGCAAGAAACTGAACATTATTTACAACATCATCACCTGAATATATGCTATTATATTATTAAAGCTCCCAATAATGTGTGAAACATGGCTGTTTTGCACGTCTACAGCATATAAAGTGAAAAAACTAGTCTTTATCAACAATGAGAAAGCATACAAACGCTGATTTCACCCCTTCATTCAAGCTCTGGATCACAGGTAGTGATGCTGTAAATAATGTGCGGTTTCTTGCACAGACTGATCGTTTCGCTTCACAAGACCTCATGATATAGTCAGGATCCTCAGGTATTAATCCTGTGCTCTCGGATATGCTTTTCTGACCCTTAAAGTGAGTCGCTGATGACTTGCATTTTACGAATCCCCAAGGACCATGCTTTTAGCCAATCTTCGATGTCTGAGGCTGATTTTTGTGTTGAACAATCCCTTCAAATTTGCCTCTCTTTGGTGTAAATCCCATATTGTTGTTTATTACAAGACTCTCTGAAATACTTGCATGTGATTGGTCAGCTAGAGTATTCTGTTAATGATTGTACAGATCACTAAACCATTTTAGTTTCAGCTTCAGATGTAAATTTCTCATATTCATTCACTGATTCGGTGAGTAGATGTGTAGAAAGTGTGTTAATTAATGCATTAGTGTCTTGGTCCTAATGACAGAGTCATGGTTTTGTGCATCTGACTGGACATTATCTCATGTAACCTCTTCATGAGGTTCCAGATGCAATAATCAGGCATTGGTCCTATAAACTTATATCAAGTGTTGCATTAATGTTGAATCACACACACACCACAGATTCGAGGTATGACGGTAAGACGGGTTCTTTGCATCGCTGCAGGAAGCTGATGACCATGAGGGCGAAGCAGTAGGATGGAAGTCCACCTTCTTCCATCTGGTCCACACAACAGATCTAATTCACACACACAACGAATGTTAACAATTAAAGGAACTCTAAAGAGACAAATACAGTTTTTTTTACCGAACATACTTTCATCTGAATTAAGTAGCACATCAGTCTCACCTTAGCCCAGTATCTAAAGCACACGACCAGCGGGACGAGTTGTGGCTCCAGACTGGCCAGCTCAGCCAGATACGCTGTTGTCAAGCATGCACTTTCATTGCCTGCGCTGACTTTGCAGATCAGACCGCTTTGGAGATAAAAATGTTCTGTTCACCAAAGATGCATTTAATCAAAAATACAGTAAAAACTTTTACAGTTAAAAATTAAAATAACCGTTTTCTATGTAAATACATTGTAAAATATAACAGTTGAGTAGAATTTTATAGAATTCTTCGATAGAAAATAAAAAGTTCAGAGGAACAGAGTTTATGATGATTGGTTTCTGAAGATCATGTGACACTGAAGACTGGAGAATTGATGCTGAAAATACAGCTGCACATCACAGAATCAAATTACATTTATTCATTTAGCAGATGCTTTTATCCAAAGCGACTTACAGATGAAGACAGTGGAAGCAATCAAAAACAACAAAAAGAGCAATGATATATAAGAGCTATAACAAGTCTCAGTTAGGTTAACACAGTACACGTAGCATGGGATTTTAACTAATATAATAAATAAAAAGAAAAACAGATAGAATAGAAAAAAAAATAGAGAAGCTAGTGTTAGAGGTATTTTTTTAATTGTATAATAAATGAAAATAAAATAGAATACAAAAGGAATAGAAAGGTAGTTAGATTAAAGAATATAATTAGAATAGTGAGTGCTAAACTTAGAGGGTCAAATAAAGATGGAAGAGATGTGTTTTAAGCCGATTCTTAAAGATGGCTAAGGACTCAGCTGCTCGGATTGAGTTGGGGAGGTCATTCCACCAGGAGGGAACATTTAATTTAAAAGTCCGTAAAAGTGATTTTGTGCTTCTTTGGGATGGCACAATCAAGCGACGTTCACTTGCAGAACACAAGCTTCTAGAGGGCACATAAGTCTGAAGTAATGAATTTAGGCAAATGGGTGCAGAGCCAGTGGTAGTTTTGTAGGCAAACATCAATGCCTTGAATTTGATGCGAGCAGCTATTGGAAGCCAGTGCAGATTGATAAACAGAGGTGTGACGTGTATTCTTTTAGGCTCATTAAAAATTAATCTTGCTGCCGCGTTCTGTATTAATTGTAAAGGTTTGATAGATTTGGCTGGAAGACCTGCCAAGAGGGCATTGCAATAGTCCAGCCTGGACAGAACAAGAGCTTGAACAAGGAGTTGTGCAGCATGTTCCCAAAGAAAGGGCTTGATCTTCTTGATGTTGAATAAAGCAAATCTGCAGGATCGGACAGTTTTAGCAATGTGGTCTGAGAAAGTCAGCTGATCATCAATCATAACTCCAAGGCTTCTAGCTGTTTTTGAAGGAGTTATGGTTGAAGTGCCTAACTTGATGGTGAAATTGTGATGAAACGATGGGTTTGCTGGAATCACAAGCAGTTCTGTCTTGGCAAGGTTGAGTTGAAGGTGATGGTCCATCATCCAGGAAGAAATGTCTGTTAGACAAGCTGAGATGTGAATAGCTACCGTCGGATCATCAGGATGGAATGAGAGGTAGAGTTGAGTGTCATCAGCATAGCAGTGGTATGAAAAGCCATGTTTCTGAATGACAGAACCTAATGATGCCATGTAGACAGAGAAGAGAAGTGGACCAAGAACTGAGCCCTGAGGCACCCCAGTAGTTAGATGCTGTGACTTGGACACCTCACCTATCCAAGATTCTTTGAAGGACCTATCTGATAGGTAAGACTCAAACCACTGAAGTGTGGTTCCTGAGATGCCCTTTGCCAGTATGGTTGATAGGAGGATCTGGTGGTTAACCGTGCCAAAAGCAGTGGACAGATCAAGCAGGTTAAAACTACAAAGTAATTGTTTTGTAATTCTTTAAATTATATTTAACGATATATTCACATAGAACACTTATTTAAAATAGTAAAATATTTCATAATATTAAAGCTTTTGCTGTATCTCAGATCAAATAAATGCAGGCTTGTTGAGCGGAAGAGATGACTTAAAAAAAAAAAAAACTTTAAAAAGACAATTTTAATGCATGCTTGCTGAATGAAAGAATTAATTTCTTTATAAATATAAAAATACCTTACCGACCCCAATTTTAAATGGCAAAGCATACACACATTTAGAAGCAGGAAACTTATAGACTTTGCAAAGGAACAATAAGCAAGGAAACACAGACCTTGATTTCTCTTTGCACACAACTACAGGCATCCTCCGATGGAAGTCTCCCTCCACACTGACAAAAAGAGCTGTGAAGATGAAAATAAAACAGTCCTTTTATTCTGGATTGGTGGCGTTTTATTGTAAATGCTTACAAAGTATGCTAAAACAGTATAAAAGAATGATATTACAATCAGCAGAGGAACTCTACTATATAGCCCGCTCTTCTTTCACCACAGCCAATGAAAACACTGAGGAGTCAACGTTACAATCCACTTTCACTGCGTTTCAACTCACCACTTTGAGAGAGATGCTCTTGAGCCACAAGCAGAACATCAGGATGCTGCAGCTGATGAGAGATGACGGTTTTCTTTATTGCAAAACACTTACTGAACAAACTTCACAGCTGTGCATTTTTGTAAAACAAGCGACCAAACATTCTCAAAAACTGGACAACACTTGGTGTCTGACGAAAGGAATCTGATTAAAGGCTATCAAATACATACGCCATAGCTCATGTGTTTGCTATCAAAGTATAAACCGAGACACCATGTCCAAATGTCAGTGATAATTCACCATCTATCAAGGGTTTGAGCCAATAGTGTCTCACCTTCTGAGAGGCATAGCATTCATAACTGATATATTACTTTGTGATGCCTATAAAGACTGAAAATACTAAAGTTCACTTAATGCTGGGTGCATGAAATATAGTTAAACAAGTAGTTTAAAATAAAGAAACTGATGAAATACAAATGACTCATTTAAATGTTTATATAAAGCCAAAATGTGACCCTGGAGCACAAAACCTTAAGTCTCTGGGGTATAATGTATAGCAATAGCCAACAACACTATGTGTGGGACAAAATTTTAGATTTTTATTTTATGCCAAAAATCATTAGGATATTAAGTGAAGATCATTTTCCATGAAGATATTTTGTACATTTCCTACTGTAAATATATTAAAAGTAATATGCATTGCTTAGAACTTTATTTGCACAACTTAAAAAGGGATTTTTTTTTTCAATATTTAGATTTTTTTTTGCACCCTCAGATTCCAGATAGTTGTCTCTCAGACAAATATTGTCAGATGCTAACAAACCATCCGTCAATGGAAAGATTAAATCTCAATTGACCCTTATGACTAGTTTTGTGGTCCAGGGTCACAAATAAGATGTATTAATAATATTTCCGATAAGCACTTTCTACTCACATGGGATGGAAACTTCACATCAATGTTTACATCAGAGTCTCTGAAGCCAAATTGTGTGCAGGAAGATCCGTATAACCTAAACTGGCAATCTGCAGGGAAACACATGCATTGAGGACGAATGATCAAACGAGCACCGAGTTTACCGCTGTGCTGTCACACACCTGGAAGGACAGGACGAAGGACTCCTTCAACGAGAGCGAGGATGTTTCGCCGTTGTTTCAGATCCTGAGCGTTTAGACCGAACTCAGCGGCCACACTTCCCAGAGCCGAGCTGAGCGAGAGACACTGGTCTCTTCCAGGAGGAGGGATGTTCAACAGCAGCGTCAGCTTCTGCAGCTCCTGAGAAGAAGAAGACGAGATGCTCTTCAAATCACAGGAACAGATGCTTGAGTCTAACCACTTCATCACGACTCCTCACCTTGGCTTTCTTCCTGTGGGCTCTTTCTCTGATGTGACTGAGCGCGGGTGACACATCATCACAGTACACCTTACACTTATCACATCTGAACTTCAGGTTGACGCTCGACTGATGAAAACACACACACAATATGATCAATGCACACCACGTTTCAGAAGCTGGGATTCATTATTTTATTCAGCAAGGATGCACATGTTAATTTCTCGGGTGATTTATTCCTGTAACTGGTCAGTCTGTAACTCCCAAACCTCTTTGAGGTCACAGTCACTGCCTTCTGCTTCCGAGCACAGCTGTAAAACGTCCCGTTTAGTGAGACATCTCTCAATCCGGACCACCCTGCTCTTCTCCCTCCAGCTCTGCACGCTCCCTGATAGAGACAGATGAGATGCAGACAGATATTAGTTCTGTTTTAACCCCACTGTTTCATTAGGAGACAGTGTGTTTTACCAAGCCTGTCGTGTTTGGGTCCATCCCGCGGTTGTTCTCTCCAGTTCCTGCGGTCAGCCGGTGAACCCCTCTGGATCCGTTCCTTGTGAGAAGGACTCGGTCCGAACCCTCGTCCCTCAGGAGAGCTGCACGACAGCGAGGCTCTGGCTCTTTCTGAGGTTCGACCGTGAGCACGCTTCGCTTTCGGACTGTAACCGCGCTCACCGTCCCGTCCCAGAGGACTCCTCCAGCTCTCAGCTTCATCTGCTTCCTTCGGTCTCCTGTAACGCGGAGTATACTTCCTGTTTCCCCAGTCAGCCATCCTGGATCTGGAACCGAGATCAATACGGGATTCACAAAACAATACGGTGATCACATCTGCCGAAAGAAACCAGATACCAATCAGAGGCTGATTCCTAATTCCTAAAACATGTCACACTTCATAACAACAGAATATGGTGGGTTTCATAGCAGTTTGGCTATTGACAGCCCTTTAAGAAGTTATAAGGTCTGGAAATATGAAAAGATGAAGAGACGTGATTCCCGTCTTCTTCTGAGCCAAATTACAACTAAATTCTCAAACGATTTCCAGGTGTATGAATGATTCTGATGACATTTTGTGCCTATAATCCATAAGGGTTGAAGAAGTGTTTTGGAGATGTTCTTCTGGGTTTATATGACTGCTGTCACATACAAATCTCACTGGATTATTACAATAAATGGATAAAAAGAATGCTTGGACATGTAAACTGATGATTCCTACTGACACGCTACAGCAAAACACAGAAATAACCGTCTTAAAACCTTTTTTTAGGCCATTATAAATACTAATGGCCTAAAACGTTATATATATTAGTCCCAACGAATAGCTGGAATTCCCACTTAGCACCTTTATATGAGAGACATGTCTCTCCGCGTGTGTTGTGAAGTCATCGAGCATTAGAGTTACTGTGTGACTGCAGCTTCCGGTGGACAAAGAGCAGCTCGCGACAGGCGGAAGTCAAACTAACATCAGCAACAACACGACAGGCCCAACTCACCCGATATAATATCGCTCTTGATTTATAGATGCGAGCACGACATGCCGAGAGTTTCAGCGTGAGGAGCCTGAACATGAACCAGCCTGATTCTGAGCCGAACTCACTTCCGCCGGCGGCGCTTCTGTCACATCATCGCACGAGCTCAACTGTCTGAAATATTAACCATTCGGCTTTTAATGAAGCCTAAATAAAGTGAAAGTTTAATATCTGACTTCTCAAATGCCACACTTGACAGTTAATACTGAAATAGCTGATCATTTCTTAAACGATGTGTAGCTGTTTACACACCTTGCACTTCCGGGTCCCACGTGACGTCAAAATAAACCGTCTTCTCGTGATTTAAAACGGCAGAGCTTGAATTCTCTTAATATTAAACCTCGTTTCTTTCATCTCCAAAATCAATAAATTTTCAATCGGAGGGTCCTCTTGAATGGATTGGATTTCGCTGAAACGTGCTGCATCAGTACAGATCCAGGGTTGCTAAACTAAGCAAGTGACCAATTAAACTAAAATCAAAGACAACCCTCTCAAACATAAAATATATATTTTATTCAGTTATCCAACATTTTAAAAGTAAAACACTTGTTGAAAATCAACTGTTACTGTATGTATTCAATAAATGCTAAAGAGAAAATGGTAATACTACACTCCAAAAAAAAAAAAAAAGAACCAAAAAAAAAATGAACAAATACTCCCATGTTGACATACTTGTATTAATATCCATAATGCATGTTTATTTTATCTTCAAAAAATATCAGCTGTTTTCAGGAATAAGCACTGCAGTGTTTGTAGTACATTTTAGTAGTGTTTTCTTTTTTTTAGTATTCAGCTACTAACACATTTACATTAGTAAAACATTTTGGAGTACAATTGAAATACAATTTTACAAGCATTAAGGCACACCAGAATTCAAATAAAATGGTCAGTTAAATAAAAATACATAAATGTTAGGCAACAAAGACAACCATTTGCTATTGAAATTGAATAGAATTAGAGTGGTTACATTACATTCCACTAGCTACAAGAAATGCAGCCGATCTGTTAGTGTCACTCCAGTTTAAAGGTGCTCTCAGTCAAGCAACACTTTTTCAATGCAAGTATAAACTACTGGGCTTTTGAGCTAACGGTGATTCTTGAGGAATTCTTCCATGTATGTGGCAAGAGCCTTCACATCTTCGACAGTCACTGCATTGTACAGAGACGCTCGGATGCCCCCCACGGACCTGGAATAGTCAAACAATCATGAGCTGCTTTTAATCATTTAAATGGCATCGAATAAGACAAAAATCACATTTTATCTGAAATGCATCCACTGAAAATGACAATATGTTGAAAATGTATTTAGCAAATCCATGATGTAGAGTTTGTTTCTTCATCAGGTTTGGAGAAATGTAGCATTGCATCAGTGTCTCATCAATGGATGCTCTGTAGTGAATGGGTGCCGTCAGAATGAGAGTCCAAACAGCTGATAAAAACATCACAATAATCCACAACACTCCAGTCCATCAGTTAACATCTGGAGAAGACAAACGCAAAAACAACTCAAGTATTAAGATGTTTTTAGTGCGGTGTATTTTTGTGATGTTTTTAATCAGCTGTTTGGACTCTCAATCTGACGGCACCCATTCACTTCAGACAATCCATTGGTGAGACACTGATGCAATGCTAGATTAGATGAATTACAAAAACAGACGTAACGTTTTCCCAATGTTCATACAACACCTGTGTCCTTTAAGTGAGATCATGCCAAGTTTGGAAGCACCATCCAGGAATGCTTTTTCAAGACTTTCATCTCCTTCCTTGTTTCCGATGCGGAACGGGACGTTCATGCGGCTTCGACACGCCTCGTCGACCGGGCATCTGCGAGAGACCAGACAGAGAGGGAAAAATGGGGCGAGAGGTCATTGTGACGAACACTAAAGTCTGATGAGAGTACTGCAAGTGCTGCATTAGTCAGTTACTTTTTAGTTTGACTAAAATCCTTTTTTAATATATATATATGAACTATTAAATATTGATTAAAAATTAAAGTTGAATGTTTAAGATTGTACATTAGAAATAACCTTCTGTACGAGAAGATCGTATTCTATCTATAATGGTGATCGAGTGTTTGTTAGAAATGCTAGGGTGTGATTAGGACGGATGATGAGGGAATCACTGACGAGTAGAATCCATCGGAGAGGTTGATGATGTCATAGATGAGGTCAGACTTCTGTTTGTTTATTCGTTCCATGGCATCCGCCCCTCCGCTGTTCTTGATCCACTCCAGAACCAGAGCCATGATGTAAATACTGCAGGAAGAACAAATCATAGTTACAGAACGGTTGATATGCCGAGCTGTTGAGGTTCAAGTGAACAAAGAAATAGAGACAATGAGAAAAAGAAAAACTATTTTTGACTGCTGCTTGTTTGGTAAGCTTTTATATAGCTATCTAGAATTAGCAAGCTGATAATTATGTATGCAATTTAATTGAAGTCTAGAGACACAGTATGATGAAGCAAGAACAGCCGTACCTGAAGCATGGAGGAGTGTTGTAGAGGGAGTTATTGCCAGCCTGCACCTGATAGTCCAGTATAACAGGACACTCTTTCAGGGCTTTGCCCATCAGATCCTCTCTGACGATGACAACGGTCACACCGGCACAGCCCACATTCTTCTGCGCGCCGGCAAATATCAGACCGAACTGTAGAAAAGGACAGAGACTCACAGCATCAACAAAAACTACTGGGAAGAGCTTTTATGGCAACGTCGATGAACCTGAAGGAGGACCACCAACCTTCGAAACATCTACCGGCCTGGAGAGGAAGTTGGATGACATGTCGCTGATCAGAACCACTCCTTTACTGTCGGGGATGAAGTTAAACTCAACGCCGTGCACCGTCTCATTACAGCAGTAGTAGACGTAAGAGGCTGAAGGATTCAGCGACCAAGTGCTGCTGTCTGGTATTTCTGTGAAAATAAGGCTTGCTTCATCACTACAAGTCATGTGAGGACCGAAGCTGTGCAGCCCCTTCTGAAAAATAAGTGTGCTTCATTTTTATGTAATGTGTGCTAATTTAAAGTATACGTCGTCTTAGGTTATTTTTAAACTGTACTTGCTGATAATATAATTTGAAGGAAATTAAATGCCACTTACATGTACTTTATTGGCTATGTTTCTTAACACACTTAAGTAGACTTTAAAAAAAGTGCACTGTAATGTAAAATTAAAATCTTTAAAGTACATTTTAAATCTTTTTGTTTTAATAATCTTGTGTCGAGCTGTTAGTGCATTTAATTAAAATGTCACTTAAATGCACTTTCTTGGCTGTTTATTAAAGCACTTAAGTAGATTTAAAAAGTGCACTTTGTAATAATGTAAAACTAAAAGCTTTAAAGTACATTTTAAATCTTTCTGTTTTAATAATCTTCTGTCATGCTGTAAATGCATTTATTTTAATGTGTTGACTAACATACTAAAAAGTTAACATTTTAAATATACTAAATTGCAACTTAATTATTACAAGATGTGCAATTACGAGTATATTTAAATATAAGTTGCAATAGAAAGGACATTAAAGTACATTTTAGTTTACCATAAATACTTGTCAGTACATGCAGCAGTACGCTTTATATTTAATATTTTAAATATAATACAAGCAATTCTGAAATTACATTTAAAGATGTACTTAAGAGGGTCAAAAACACTGTAAAGTTCAGCAAATTGCATTTAATATAAATTTAAATTGTATATGCATAAGTATAAATGTAATTGCAATTAACAAGCATTTAAGTGCCTGAAAGCATGACATTCAGTTCACACTTAAGTATATTGTTTTCATACTAAGCACTCTTTTTAAAACGTTGTTGTTGTTGTTTTTTTTGGTTTTGTTTTTTACAAGGGACACACCAATTATTTTTGGAAAGAATGTAAAACATACAGGATAGATGAAACAGATTTCAGAAGACTGTGCAAATAGTGTTTTTATGAAGATCTTCTATTCACAAAATATAGCTGTGATTACTCACTGGTGTAGCGATCCAGTTTCGGATGAATCACGTTCACTTTTCCATACTTCTCTGCCTCTTTGGCTGCCTTTGCAGACCACGTCCCGGTGACCAGATAATCAGCACACCTGTCCTCCTTCAGACCGATCAGATTGAGAGGAACCCCGCTGAACTGTCCCGAGCCTCCGCCTTGCAGGAACAGGATCTTATAGTTCTCAGGTACACTCCTGCTCAAATCAAAACAGATTCTACATGTGTTACTGAATATGAACGAAGACATTCATCTCCGATTGAGGGACAGATGAAAACACTCACAGGAGTTCACGGAGGAGGTTTTCAGTAGTGTTGATGATCTTGGAGAAATCAGACGATCTGTGGCTCATCTCTGTTTGCAAACAGAAGTAAACGCCTCAAGAACATGGCATTACACGCATACACACACACACACACACACACATATATATTAAAAATGCAGATCCTTACCAAGAATGCTTATCCCAGTGCCACTGTAATCCAGCAGCTCCTTCTGTGCTTGGAGTAAAACCTAAGAATAGAATAATATCAATCAATAACTAATTAACAGTTTAAAAGTTAAAACATCTCAATAATGCATCTCATCCTCATTTAATGTGTAGATGCTTGTATTTCTTCATCAGAACAGATTTGGAGAAATGTCAGTGTCTCAATGGATGCAGTGAATGGGTGCCGTCAGAATGAGAGTCCAAACAGCTGATAAAAACACCACAATAATCCACAGCACTCCAGTCCATCAGTTAAAAACATCTGGAGAAGACAAAATCTGTGCGTTTCTTAACAAATCCATTATTAAGATGCTTAAACTGCAGTCCATGATCTATAACTACACCTCCTTGTATTTTGGCAATGGTTTGAAGTAAAAACATCTTAATGATGGATCTGTATCTTGTCTTCTCCAGATGTTGTTAACTGATGGACTGCAGTGCTGTGGATTATTGTGGTGTTTTTGTCATCTGTTTTGACTCTCATTCTGACGGCACCTATTCACTTCAGAGCATGCATTGATGAGACACTGATGCAATGCTACACTTCTCCAAATGATGAAGAAACAAACTCATCCTAATCTTGGATGTCCTGAGGGCAATTTAATGTTCAGCAATCTTAAATTTTTTGGATGAACTTATTCTTTAAATAAAAGGTCCTTCAATTATCCGAACAACCTCAGTGAACGATAAAAGGATGGAAATGCTGAACACGATTTGGGCCATGTTTAGCCAATCGGCATGATGCAGTAACAATCGTTTTCAACAGGACACAACAGCCAGCACTGGAGAGACACAACTAAAACCCTGAATTACTGAAGTAAACCACCAACAACACAGAATTAGCGAGTTACCTAATGAGAGATGGCATGCTTCTAATAATGTGTATTTTTCACAACAAATCAAGACATGTTCAGGCTAAATCTGTAAGCTTTAACGCCTTTCGCTGGCATTTAAATGTGCTCTGACGCGATCTGAATGCGTGAAGTGTATTTTTGATGTTAAATTATATGCTGTACGTGACAGATCCGCAGATCTAGAGTTTAGTCTGGTTCTAGAGCCTGATTGCGGCTGACGCAACATTGCACATCTCGAGCAGCTAAACGCACGTGTTTATTTCACGCAATATATTTTCGCACGCGCAGTGGTTTGTAACGTTAACTGATATATGATGTAATCGTAAAGAATACTGATATTATATAATCGCACTGCCTTATTTACGCTTCTATAAGACGCGTAAACAAATATCTTACCAAAATATAATCAATGTTTAGTGTGAAATAATGGATAATCCTAAATAACCGATTTTTTGTATTTTATTTTTAGGGATGTACTAACTCACCGGCTGTGGAAGTTTAGCTGGTCCCGCTCCGAAATTAATGGTCTGTTTGTTCTCCATGTTTTGAAATGAATCTCTCGAGGATGGCCGTGGAATATAAAACTTTCCGAGACTCTTCCTCTTGACCTGCTTCTCTGTGAGTGATTAGGATTGGCACTATTATTCTCTTTACACATGATTGCGCCTAATGTGCAAGTTTCCTGCTTGTTCTCATTGGCTTATGGATTTTCCGGGATGTCTGCTAGAGGTTGTTTGATTGGATGGTTTGTTTGTGACGTTGCTGTGATTGACACGTGCGTGAGTGCATTTAATATTCACGAGCTTCATCGCCACAGCGCTTTAAAACTAGTCTCTCTGACCTTATTGACTTTCATTGTACATTTAAAACATTTGTTCACTAAGGCCTTTCCTTGAGGATTTTATTTCTATATTTGTGTTTGTTTTTTATTTCACTTTGATTTTATTATTTTTTTTTACTAACATTTTCCCTATTTATACCTACATTTAGATGTATTTTGTAACTATATGGAGGACCAATCACGCAGAATGAATGACTTAATGTTTAATTACATTTCAATAAATATTTTTATTCTTTAATTTATTTTGTATTTATTTTAAGCTTATTTAATTTTACATTTATTTGCTGTTGTTATATGTATTTAATCCCTCTAGTATTTATTTCCACATTTATTTATTCATTTATTTTCACATTTTCAATTATTTATTTTATTTATATTTATGCCTGTTGCGTATATGTATATTTATTTTCCTATTTATATTAATTTATTAATTCATTAATTTCTTGGGGATTTCGGCAGGTTTGGTGCTCCATGTGTAAACACTGTTGCTATATAAATAATATCCTACAATGAAATCAGTTCGAGAGAGCCTTATGTTATAATATTGGATTGTTTCAGAAGGTGGCAGTATTTTGCTGAGAATTAGAGCAGGGATCCATCTGTACAAATCTGTTTGAAATCAACCAGCCCAAAATATCAACACCTTATACATATTAAAATATTTCATACAGCATTTAATGTGGAAAGACTATGTACACACATGCATATAAAATACTATTCATTAAAAACTCATTCCGTCATGGGATAAATGAATCAAACTAAAATGGGAAAACAGTGCAACGTGTCATTGTTGACACCATACGTATATAATTGTAACAGGATTCCCACTCTTTTAACCAATTCACTTTTTAACATGACTTTTCCAGCTGTCTGTAATTACTGAACAAGGACTTTTCTACTCCAGTTTCTAGTCAAAAACATATTTGAAATCAAAGCAACTGGAAAAAATGACCAACAATAGAAATTTCCAAAGACATTGTAAAGGGACAGTTCAGCCAAATATGAAAACACCGTCCTCATTTCCTCACCCTCGAGTCTTTTTGTTCACCTATGAAACTTCGATGAAGATCATGATTTTAATGAAACCTGAGAGATTGCTGTCCTTCCACTGAAAGGTCACACAACCAAAACATGGTAGAAGTCATTCATTTGAGATTTGTTCTGCGTTTCACACAAGCACATTTGAGCATACGTTGAGATTATTGGATGTGTTCTATGGATGTGCATTGATCAATGTGTATATATGAGAATAAAAGCCTAAATTAAATGATTTTTAACTACTGAGACTACTGATCGTGTCTTTTATGAAAGCTTGGATTACTGGATTTCTTGTACGATGCCTTTATGAAGGTTTAAAGATAAAACCTCACAAGGCTGAGTAAAAAGATGAAGGAATATAGCTTTAGATTATTTCATAACTTTTCAAAACCTGAAAAAAACACATATTTCCAGCTTTCCCATGACTGTAAATACCTCACTTTAAGCAAAACGCTTCTCCATGATTCATGGCTAATATCTTGACAGGTTCATATGAGTCATCTCCTGCTAATATTTCTCATCAGCTCCACTGAGAAGAATTGTTTTGAAGGATGAATTATTTGTTTCGTGCTCTTTTAGCAGTGACTGATACCTGCGATGCTAACCACCGTGTGTGGGTGGCTTCAGGTTTTAGTTTTTTTTTTTTTGGATGGAAAGCAGCAGTATTGTCCTCTCAGATCCTGTTTCAGAGCTATTTCCCTCTGTCTGTAATCTCCCTTCGGTCTTTCCCTTTTCGACTGTTCAGCAGTGAATCGTGATCTGAAAGTCTCGATCATGTCATTGTAAAAGCTAGTACTGTCAAATCTGGATGATGAAACGGTTTCTCAGCTAAACTAGCAGCAGGTGCAGCATCTGAAATCTTATTAATAAAAAAAAACCAAGTAGAGAAAAACATGAAGTTGCTTTTTCAGCAGCGCGTCTTTACCATCTGGTGTTAGTAATACAACAGCAAAACACACGCTTCTGCTCCGGCGGGTTTCATCAAGACTAAACGCGTCTTCATACTTCGCTTGTTTCAGTCTTCTGTAACTGTGCTGTACTGGCTCAGGTAACTCAATGTGTAGAGCACGACGCTCTCGACAGCCAAGTCATGGGTTCGATCCCTCGGTCGCTTTGGCTTAAAGTATCTTCCCAGTGCATTACAGGGATTCTTGCGTGTCTTTCCGTCAGACAAAATTGGTGAGTGATGCAGAAGAGTGCAGAGCGGCGTAGTTTGGTTTCTGTGAGCGCAGCAGTGGAGTCTGGGTGGAGGCGTCCCGTATGATGCTGCCGCTGCTGAGAGAGCGAAAGTGCTGCTGCGTCCAGCCGTACACCAGACAGTTCAGCAGACCCTGAGAGGCGGAGGTGAAGGCCTGTCGAGGACACCCACAGGAACACGTTACAGTACACTGCATGCACGGGTAATGAGTCACTAGGTGCTTTTATGTATTTTGTCGAACCTGTAGGATGTAGAGAACGACTCCCATCCTTCCCTCTATAATCTCCGGTTTCACCAACATCATACTGGCCAGAAATATTGCTGAAATAAAGAGGAGATCATTAAAAAAAAAAACGTTGAGTGTTAAGTTATTAAGTTATTAACAAACTATTTTTAAGATTTTTGTAAAAATATTGTGCACTGTTTTCAACATAAAACAATAATAATCAGAAATCTTTCTCGAGCAATAAATCATCATATTATTATGATTTCTGAAGATCATGTGACACTGAAGACTGGAGGAATGATGCTGAAAATACAGCATATAAAACTTTGATTGATTTTGATTACACTGTTTTAATATAAACTTAATGTGATTCATATTTGTCAGACACACATAAAGGAAATAATAAGAAACAGGTAGGGTTTCTGTAATAGTTCTACTGAACTGTATGTTTTAAATACACAGTATCTATAGGTTTATATAGTTATCATTCATTTGTTTCAATCTCATACATTTTAATTAAATAATTATTGCTTGTTCCACAACTAGCCATATTTGAACCTTGTTCATACTTTTTAACTGATTCCATTTATTCTTCTTCATAACAAACAGATTAATGCTGATGCTAAGCAATTTTAATAAATGTGTCTTAAATATATTATTATTAATACAACATTTCTTTCTGGTTCTCAAATCCGATTGTCTGAGAGATATTTTAGTGATAACATTTGTATCCCTCCGCTTCATTATTTCATCATTTGTATCCCTCCGCCCAAATCCAATTTTAATTTGATAAATAATACTGTTTTGTGTCACTGAATGTAGTTTTGAGAGTTTTAAGGTGAGAATGTAGTTGTTTAGACTTGAGAAGTACAGTTTGTTATCAAAGATAGTGACTTTTTGCTTTCAGAGATGTGAGCTCCAGGGCGTCAGCGGCCGTTCAGTGCTATTAGATTTCAAACATGAGATTAAATTAAAATTAAAATTTATGCATTTAGCAGACACTTTTATCCAAAGCAACTTACAGTGCATTCACGCTATCAATTTTTACCTATCATGATGCAATATAATTTGTATTTTTATTACTTTAATGCAGTACATCAGAGTGCTGCCTTTATACTTTTGACTGAATTGCCAAGGAACTTTTATGATGCCTGTCTTTGTTTATTAAATATAATGATTCAATAAATAATATTTTATATAAATAATAGAAGTATTTAATAATAGTATTTAGCACTGAGAAACAGTGTTTGTGATGTTATATTCTTCTGCCATTAGAAGGCGACAAGTTTTTCTGAATGAGTCCCCAGTAAAGACTTTTATATTGAAAGAGACTGAAACAGGGTTGTAAAAAAGGAACTGCTTTTTACTTCCAGCAACAGCTTGTGATGCAGCCAACAAATGCTGTGAGCAGCGCTGTCATCAAAAATTACCTTTAACAAATGAAAAGACATTGCGACAAAGATACCGCTTTCCTCAGCGGAGATTCAAACTAATGTTTTATTGTTAATAAGAGACTGAGCTGAAGAATGAATGCAGGTAATCACACTCGCTCCGTACATCTCTCTCATAATACTCTAATTCAGTGAGCTTTTAATACAGTAAGTTTTCAATTAAGCAACTCAATGTTCCTTCCTTACCAGTTCTAAAGTGGCACTTTTTAAATGAGTAACTAGGGCTGCACGATTAATCAAATGCAATTAATCAAGATTGTTATGCACATTTAGTCAGTAAAGCAAGTTCTGTGATTAGCAGTAAATCTCCATTAGCACCATTTACTACACAGAGCCATAGTTCTCTTAACAAGCTATGCAAAATTGCATATATAATCGTAGGAATACTGACCGCTGACCGCAATAATGACCGCTGTTTGTGTAGCTTCTCAGTGAACTACGGCTCGGTCTAGTAAACGCTGCTCCACCTGAGAGCACGTGAAAATACCACATTTAATAACATGTTTTTACTCACTTCATAACATCATCGAGTGTTTGAAATAAACCCTTTTGTGAGATGATGTGGCTTCTTGAACATAATAATTAAGGCACATAATATTTCATTGTGTTCTAAGCAGTGACATTGGCTGTCAATTAGCATTTCGTTATAAATATACTTTATTAGAACGCATCTATATTGCCATAGTCATGTGTTTATAAGTCACGCTGAATCAATGAAAGCAGTTAAACCTTCTGTTTATTCAGCTGCAGCGATTTCTGGATTTCCTGGATTTCTTCTTCGGGGCATACTTGGATTTTCAGCGCGAGAGCTCCCTTGGCTTTCAGATGGAGATTTACTACTGATCACAGAACTGTGCTTCACTGAAAGATATGCATGACAATCGCAGCTTCTGCCTAATCGCGATTAATTGCCTCTGTGATATAATTTAATTTTGATTAATTATGGAGCCGTATTAGTAACAGATCTTGAGCTGAGCTGGTAAACTGTCAAACTGAGATTTGATTCCGTGGCAGAAGAAAATAGTTCTGCACAAAACAGGGTTTTTAAAGACACTCCATAGTTGTCTCTTTTTTTATTCACGCATTTGTAGCGTCGAACTGTTGTATAAATGCAATATAACACTCGTAGCTGTGTGATATAGCTGTATATCAGCATGCTCAGCTACTCCTGTGATTTTGCTAATTTAAATGAATTTAAATAGATAGAAGTAGTTAAAAATGAACTATTCCGAGAATTTTTGAGTACAGAAATCTTACCATTTCACTTATGATTTATATACGTAATGCATCACATTAAGTTTATTCGTTTGTTTATGCTAAAATTGTGTAATCCATATGTATGGAAAATGTTTATGCAATTCAAATCTTAATGTATTTTTTGAGTGTTATGCATGTGCAGTGGTTATTAATACAATAAAATAATAAATCCCAATTTATCTAAACAAACTGACATATACGGTTAAGGGAAACGAGAAAATGTTCCTAATTGGCTGCTTTAGAACATCAGTAACATTATATGTATATGTATATACTTTTAAATGTTGTAATGTTTTCAAATGTGTGCTGACCTGGTCCCCAGCAGAAGAAGAAGGCTGAGGGATAAAGCAGCATACGCCGTTCCAGGAGACGCAGAGTTTCCCAATGATTGTCGGCGAAAAACCCTTGAGACGTGATGATACGCTTGTAAAGGGAGCGAGCTTTACACATGAGGGTCTGAAATCAAAACGAGGATTACAGTGAGATTATGATCGATTCTGGAGAATCTTTAGCCTAATGTTCGCTTATGATACTGTTCAAATGTTTGGGGTCAGAAAGACTTTTTGGAAAGAAATGAATACAATAAGCTGAACAAAACAGACATTTTAAAGCAGATCTTTCCCATTTTCCACAAAATGATGAAGCGGATCATGTGACACTGAAGACTAGAGTAATAATGCTGAAACTTCAGCTTTAATGACAGAAATAAATTAGATTTTAAAAGATATTCACGTATAATATTTCACAATATCCCTGTTGAAACATTTGAACAGTAGTGTGCATTTAAATCGTAACTAGCTCAGGAATTCAAAAATGAGATCAAGTCATGTTAAATGTTAGAGAGGGCTCACAGTGATGCCGATGAAGGTGATGAGGAAGGTCGTAAGGAATATGGTCATGCAGTAGTCTTGAATGACACTACATGCTGTCATCTCTGTATTTACAGATGAGGTGAGATACACAGCGCCTGTATGCATCAGCAAACATCTGGAAACCAGGAATCACATCTGGATTAGCGTCATCTTAAAAGTCCTAATATCAACAGGCTTAAATCAAAGAAGCTAGGTAATAAGTAATGAGAAAGTGTAGTTTATGAATCATTTTCCGTGCATGTATTGTGACTGACCTGTAGGGCTGGGTGAAGTTTGTGTAGCACCGAAACACATTTCCTGCTACAAAGACGGGCGCTGTGAGCATTAATGGAAACAGACTGTATGGAGAGATCAGGACAGACAGTCAGATGACCAAACCTCATTCTGTTCTCACCTTTATTTTGTTTGTTATTTACCCCAAATAGTATGCAGGATTACAGGTAATGGGTTTATCATAGTTTATAGTAAAAACCATTCAAAGGGAGCTTGGCTGTGTACTCTTTCTAGATTTTTTATGCATAAAATTTAAATTAAAAAGAGGGAACTATTTGCTAATATTCCCATGCTATAAACAGTACGTGGTGACGAGGATGCAGCTTTTTGTCACGCTTGGGTGAAGAGAAGAGGTGAGGACCGCAGAGCTGATGGGATTTTATTCTATCAAAAATAATACAAATTATGAAAACACAATATACATAGAGTGACGATCTGGAGGCAGAATAAACAGGAGAGCAAACGTGAGGGGAACGAGGAAGGACAAGTGGGCAATATTAACCAATAATCAGATAACAACATGACACACCACGTTTTTTACAAACACCTTTAGGGCTAATTTTAGTATCTTTGCTATATTAGTATAGTTCTTGTAGATGTGAATAGTTTTCACTTTAATTTTATTCAAAGTTTTAGTAATTATGTTGTTTTTATTACTTTTGGTTTAATTAGGTTTAGTTAATTAAGTACTTAAAAGTGAAAACTAGACGAAAATGGTGCCTTAGCAACTGAAATAAAACATGTTTTTTAAAGATTTTATTTTATTTCAATTAACATTTGTAATAAATTCCGTTTTATTTTTTTCCACATTCCGTAAAAAAAATTCTGGATTCAGTTTTTTTTTTTTTTTTTTTTCGCGCTGCATGGATCGCTGATGTGGAGAGACACAGAGGAGACAAATTCTTGAATAAAGTCGTTATTTTTGTTTTCTTCGCATACAAAAAGTATTTTTGCTGCTTCGTAGCGTGACCATTAAAACACTGATGCTCTTCATTCTTTCCTGGACCTTGACTCTGTTATTTACTTGGCAGTCTATGGGACGGTAAAAAGCCTCCTGGTTTTCATCCAAAATATCTTAAATTGTGTTCTGAAGACGAACAAAGGTTTAACGGGTTTGGAACGAAATGAGGGTAAGTGATTAATAGGGGTTATCCCTTTAATTTAAATAAATTAAAATAAAAGGTAAAAATGTTTAGATAAGAGCCTACGAAATAGTAAAAATGAATAAATAGTGAAACTGCTGAAGTGTTGTTTTGATAAAGCACTTAAAGGTTTTACAAAATAACTTTCTATATCAAAAGTACGCACATATTGGTAAATTGTGGCATGTTTTTTCTACATCTACACTAGAGTCGGCCCTGAACGCATTTAACCCTATCTGAGGGGCTTTTACTGTAAATGTTGGGTAATTTGACATTAAATCTGCTTTTAAACATTGATTTTTAATCAAAACTTATTTTACCATTTCTTTGCACAAATGATGTTGCTACATCAATATTTAATGGGTTCAGTTTGAGTGATATTTTGTATAATGTATGTTCTTACCATGACAGGACAGGGCCGAGACACCTGCAGATCCTTGTGTTTGCTGGATACTGTAATAAACAAGCCAGTCAGCACGCAGACTATCATATGCTGCTTTATTACCGTCACATAAACCTGAGTGGATTACCTCGCCTGGGAAACCATTGAGTCTCCTGTACTTCCCCATCAGTCCGGTGTAGAGCACCCAAACATAGTGCAGCGTGTAGAAGAACGAGGCCATGTAAAGCGTCTGTAGGATGTGAAAGTCAAAGGGAGAAGTCAAGAAAGTTTAAGATAGTTCAGATCCACATTCAAACCCTGTTGGCGCAGTATGTGATTGCAGTGCTTTCCAACCCTGACCCTGAGAGCCTCAACACAGCACAGTTTGTTTCTCCCTTAACAAACACCTGATTCAGGCCAGCGGTTAGTTACTGGAGACCAGGTGTGTGAAGAGATGAGAGAGACGTGCTTATGTGTGCAGTCGGGCTTCCCCTTGTGCAAAAGAAGTACACACGGAACCAGATTTCTCTGTTTGCCGGAGGCTCTGGGTTATGTAGTAAATAATGTGCATTTTCTTGCACAGACTGATCATTTCGCTTCATAAGAACTCAATATATCGTCAGGAGCCACGAGGATTAATTCTGTGTTCACTTATATGTTTCTTTTATTCCTAGAAACGGACAGCTTCTGACTCGCATTATAAAAAAAGTCACCTACATCTTGGATAAGTCTGAGGACGGGTAAATTAACATCAGTTTTTATTTTAATTTATTTCCACTATCCCGATTTAAGCAGATCTTTAAATGCAGTTTTATAATTATTTATTTTGTTTCTTTGAGAAATGGTTAAAGTGTACCACTGAATGTACTGACAAGCATTTATGGTGAACTAAAATATACTTTAATGCATTTCTATTGCAAACTTTCAAGTCATGTATTTAAACATATTTGCAATTACACATTTAATGATGACGTTGCAATGTAGTACACTTAAAATATATTAACTTTAAATGTCATATCAAATAACACCCCAGAGTTAAAATAATAATCGAGTTCTCTACATGTGCATTTAGTACGTTAGTCAACGCATTAAAATAAGTGTACTTCTTTAAAGAAAAAAAAATATTATTACAACAAAATGGTTTAAAATGTTTTTTAAGCAAAACATTTAATTACGAAAGTGAACAAGTTTTGAAAATGCATTTAAGTGTGTTAAGAATCAAACCCAAAGTATCTCTGTTCAAGTCACTTAAGTGGCCTTTTATTTCATTAATATTCCATTATAGGCATATAAATATATACACTTTTGAGATTTGGAGTTCATTTCAAATGCAAATTGCAATAGTTTTTCAGGAGGGACTCCAGGGCCAGGGTTGGGAAACTCTTTCTTACAGCACCTTTGTTGACATTCGTGACAAAGCAAAGCAAAGAGCTGAATGACATTCCAGGATTGAGAAACATCTGATATTAACGATATCATATCTTTCTTAGAAATGCCAACATGGTTTTCCTTTCTGTTTTGCTTGGAGCACGGGAGGATAGCTGTTAGTTATATATGATCAAGGTGTGGATTGCCTGATTTAAACAATCCCTAAACTGTGTACACAATTTGCTCTATTTAGAAATGCACAATGAAATACGTCAGTGGGACAAACTCACTGCAGTACTGCATTATAAGTGGGTCACAACTAATTATATCAAATTTGCTGCTCCACTTCTTTTTCAGACTGGTCCCAGTTCCATGTCTGTTTTTTGCTTCAGAGCTCTCTGGTTTTATGGTCTGAGCTGAGAACAACTTGTTTTTGACGTGAAACTGCCCAAGCACGCATGGTTTTCTTCACTAAATGCCAAACAAACAGGCTTCAGTAATGAGAGGCATATGTTTAGGCCTGCAGTGCATTGGCAGGATGCAGGAATGAAGCACAGGGTTAAAACGGTCCCTCCCTCATTTGAGTTTCTTTCTTTTTTAGCACATACAATTTAAACGCCGAACAACAAATTACTGGCTAAATACTTTCCATTTTTCTGCAATCATGTCATTTTCAAAAAAGTCATGTATCAATTGGTAACATGAAATGGAATAATTACAATATTTGTGTGCCATGACATCCCTTAAGATAACATATCTTTAGAACCATGTCCAAAAAAAAAATTATTTTAGGTTAAATGGCATTATTTTTCTCGATGTAAAAAAATACCAGTATGTTAAAAACATTTATTTAATTAATAGTGATAGAGACAATGAATGACTTGATAAACATATGAAAAGATTGCCTGATATGGAATAGTTCAGCCTCAAAAAATGGCTGAAAATGTCCTCACCTTCAGCCCATCCAAGATGAAGATGAGTTTGTTACTTCATCAGATTTGGAGAAATGTAGCATTGCATCAGTGTCTCATCAATGGATGCTCTACAGTGAATGGGTGCCGTCAGAACGAGAGTCCAAACAGCTAATAAAAACATTAAAATAATCCACAGC
This sequence comes from Carassius gibelio, assembly GCF_023724105.1. Lineage (NCBI taxonomy): Eukaryota > Metazoa > Chordata > Actinopteri > Cypriniformes > Cyprinidae > Carassius > Carassius gibelio. The sequence goes on along the minus strand of NC_068375.1, from coordinate 6,932,337 downwards.
ACTCCAGTCCATCAGTTAATGTCTTAAGAAGCCAAAAGCTGCATGTTTGTAAAAAACAAATCCATCATTAAGACGTTTTAACTTTAACTGTCATTTCTGGCCAAAATATGATCCATAATCCATAACATTGTTCCTCCAGTGAAGAAGTCCCTCCCCCTCTCACATAAAAATCCATCAAAGATATTTGTTTAGAGCTGTTTTAGATTATTTTGGCCTGCAAATGATGCTTGACCTGCACATATTTCTCTCCTGATTCAGATGAGACAAAATGTTTTACTAGAGAATGCCCTATAATGGATGCTTGAGTCTTGAAGGATTTGTTTCTTCTCACCAGACATTAACTGATGGACTGGAGTGCTGTGTATTATTGTGATGTTATTATCATCTGTTTGGACTCTCATTCTGACGGCACCCATTCACTGCAGAGCATCCATTGATGAGACACAGATGCAATGCTACATTTCTCCAAATGTAGAAATACACCTGAGGGCGAGTACATTTTTAGCCTTTTTTTATTTTTGGGTAGGCTGTTGCTTTAACAGTCAGTCGAACTGCTCCTGGGCAATGATGCTTTATTTGTGGAAGTGGAAGTGTGATGTAAAAACACGTAATGTACAGAGACACAAAGAGGAAGTATCTTCTTTTGTCTGTGGTAAGCATTATTTCTGCATGATAAGGTGTCGGTTTCGTACCTGTTCCACTATGTGCAGGTTGTAGCAGATGTTGTAAGCGTCACAGGACTCGGTGAAGAGAAGACCTCCACACATCCAGCTCAGAGCTAACAGCAGGTCTGTCAAACTCAACAAGAACAACGGCAGCACCTGAAACACAGGTGTGTGACGGTGGTCTAAATCACATGCGTGTTTGAACACGTTATTAACAAATCACAGTAGATATAGATGATGGAGGCGTACCTCTGGTTTTCTTACTAGTCCTTTCGAAATCGCATAAAAGATTATGGAGCCAGCACCTAAGATGCTGAGAGTCAAATCATTAAGAGATATATAAGTATAAAAGACATAAACATTGATTAATACGAGTCTCTTTATATAACGAGTAAAGGAAAATGATTGAATAGATACCTCAGGACGGCCATTGATATTTGAATCCATCGAACTATTGAATATACCTAAGAAAAGAAAGAGAAGAATCTGTCCGTGTTCATTTTAGCCATGTAGAACACCAAACGTAACATAGGTAGACTATTTTTATGAGTTTATGACCTTAAATCAGGGATTCATAAACATTTACTTGGATTAGTACTTCTCAAATATCTGCGATCATTTTGTCATTAAGTCATGGTGAAAGCTGTTAAATCACTCACATATGTCCAGTTGTCAGGCGGAATGGTGGTGTTTGTCTGTGTCTTATTTTGTCCAAAAATGTCCATTTTGTTATAAATACTGTTTGTTCGATTTAAATGATATTCCTCTCGAAATCTGTCGTTATGTGACACCAGCAAATAGCCTAAATTGTAAGAGATTTATAATTGCTGCCAGAACATGCCCAAATGGTAATCATTTATTCTGTCCACACTGGAGCAGTACAATGTGCTTTCGCATGCCAGTGCTGTAAATAATAAACAGCACGCCCCGCCCACTTCATCGTAAAGCGATTTTGATTGGCTACGATCCGCTGGCGTCACACATTCGTCGTGTTTCGAAGTAACTCAAAGCCACGGCGTGTGTTTCTTCAGTAAGCTTGACAACACACTTCCTCTTTGTTATGATCTTCTGTATTAGAAAGGTCGTTCTGTTTTAGCAATTTATTGTTTGCCTATTGTCAAATTATGCGTGGAACTGTGCCAAACTATGCGTGACACTGCCGTGTAAGCTGACGTTGTGATGACAGTCAGCACGCGTCATGGGTTTACAGGCTGTGCTTGAACGCATCAGGCAATATTTATACGTATTTAGTCAAAAACTGAAAGTCCAAATAGCTAAAGCGTTATAGCTGTATTATCTAGGCCTACTCCTGTTTAGTGGGTGCTTTTTTGATTAAACTCTGAAACGCACTAATCATTTATGCTTGCCTTGAATCATTAAAAGTACTATTTAGCAAGAACAACCTGTATAGAAATTCACATGGTGATTTAGAAATTGAATGTGTGAATGTATAAATCTGCACAGATCAGTTTTTGATCTGAAATGAGTTACCATAAATATGCATGTTTCCATTCTAAAGCTCAGTATTTAGCTTCTCATATAATAAAATTCAGCCACGCTCACTTTCTATCTTTTCAAGCTGGTGGGAAGAGTTGGATGTGACTCTGTGTGTTAGATGTGTGTTATTTGCTGATCTGTCAGTTCACATCAGCTGCTGTCTGCTTCATTAATGAAGAACAATGAACACAAGGACTGTCTGTAAGAGCTGTCTAATAGAGTTTACGTCATTGCTCCATATCTGTGCCGCAGTGTTTATGTGACAGTGCACATACACATGGCACGTGATGCTGCTCCAATGGGGATGCAGGTTTGAGTCCAAACCTGCTTGTTTCATCTCAGCACATCTTGTCTTTCATGCAGCAGAAAAGCACAGGTTCAGAAAAGCCCTTGTATGACACAGAGGTGAAAGGTCAAGATGGTTCATTGCTCTGCCACACTAGTCATCTCTAAGCCTTTGATTTTCTATTTCACGTGCATACGCTATCTTTCAAAAGTTTCAAACATTAGTACATCTACTCAACAAGGATGCATTAAATTGATTAGTGAAGTGACAGTGAAGACATATTTTAAAAATGCTGTTCTTTTGAACTTTATATTCATCAAAGAATCCCGAAGAATAAAATGTATCACCATTTCCACAAAAACATTGCGAAGCACAACTGTTTTCAACACTGATAATAATCAGAAATGTTTTTTGAGCAAGAAAATCAGCATATTATTATGATTTCTGAAGATCATGTGACACTGAAGACGAGGAATGATGCTGAAAATACAGCGGAGCGTCAGAGAAATAAATGACAGTTTAAAATATATTCATATAGAAAACAGAAGAATATGTAATATTATTACTTTTCTTCTGTACTTTTGATCAAATAAATACCTTGGTGAGCAGAAGAGGCTTCTTTCTTACTGGCCCCAATCTATTGAAAACATTCAGTCCCTTAAATACATTTATTTTTTGAGTAATCGCTTATCTTATGTTTGATATGTTTGACTGCAATACATATTTTTCTCAGTTCCATTCTCAGTTCATGAACTCTCTCACAAGTCTTCTTTGCACAGTTTTAAAGGAATAGTTTCACAAATTAAAATTGGCTGAAAATCTATTCTCTGTCAGGCCAAAAGCAAGAGTTTGTGTCTTCATCAACAAATCCATCATTAAAACGTTTTAACTTCAAACTGTTGCTTCCAGTTAAAATACAAGTCCATACTTCATAATATCTGCACCGATGTTGTGCTGTTATTATCAGCTGTTTGGACTCTCATTCTGACGGCACCCATTCACTGCAGAGCATCCATTGATGAGACACTGATGCAATGCTACATTTCTCCAAACCTGATGAAGAAACAAACTCAATTTTCAGGACATTTTGGGGTAAACCATTCCTTTCCTGGAGGCTCTATCTGTGTGATCTGATGCATCATCCTTTCCAGATAAATTATCCAAATGTACTCTGGAGATCAACCAGACCGCAACGTTTATCCAGAAAACCTGTGTTTAGAGATAACGTGGAGATCGAGTCTTTGTATTTCAGTTCTTTTTTTCACTGAATTTCATTGTTTTCTTTTTACAACCGAAAAATACAATATCAACATTTGCATATCTTAAAATATTAATATCTTAAACTAACTATATAATACTAAGTATCAAGATGTTATAGACATTAGCTTTGTTTGGCATCAATCAGTGGGGATTTATTGTGATGTTTCGAATCCAGAACAGATGAGTATGCACGAAATAGCAATATAACCCCCCCTTTTCTCTCTTCCCTTTTTCGGTTTCCACTGAAATAAAGTGTCACGAAACACAGCTTAACCTGGTGTCGCATACAAGCATAACTGTGATATCTGGGAGCTGGAAGAATCAGTATGAAAAACAAAATATAATGTATTGGATGGCCAGAAACGATTGCTGTCCTTGCTATTTCAGATATCACTATTTGAAGATTTGCAATGAACCACATATTAAATAGTCTGACCTATTGTGAGGTCAGTTATATTATTTGAATGTAACATTTATATGTTATGGAATAATACATTATATTTTAGCACCCCAAAACAATGCAAAAGAGTTGTATACCTTTCATTGAATAACTTTCATGTGTGTGTTTCCCCATGAAACAAAACAATAGAAAAGTTCTGTGTAGACTTTATATTCATAGATTTAGGAACACGGAAAACCCCTGCCTTTCTGCCATTTCCAGAACAGACGTGGAATATTTGAACAATGCCCAGAGCATTTGTAGACCACACAAACTTAAAAAAAGAAAAACCTTAAATCTAGAAGCAATTCTAAAGCCAGTCACACCATTGCCACTTATCAGGTATTCACTGACAGGTTGTGTGAGTTTCCAACTCACGTTTCAGTAAAAATGCTGCAGGAAATACACACATTCCAATTCCTGTAAAAAAAAAAAGTACTTGCATATAAAATGCATAAATGTTTTACTGCTGCAGCACACAAGCAACATTAAAACTTCACATCAGTAAACCAGAGCCTTAAGGATACAAAGAGACAAAAAAAAAACTCTGCAGTTACACTTATTAACTTCAAAACTTTCATTATCTACTTGTGTGTATTGTGATGACAATAAATGCATATAGCTCAGTGGTTTTCATAAATCACAGAAATAAATTAAATTTTAAAACATATTCAAATAGAAAACAATTATTTTAAATGTTAATAATATTTCACAATGTTATCGTTTTTTTTTCTGTCTAAATGCTGACTTTGGTAATTCTGAAGAAAACAAACTACTATAAAATTAATAATAAAAACAAGACTTTACTGCTGTTTGAGTGTCACTTAGAAGCTTCTAGTAAATTTAACAGTTAAGTATAAAGGACAGGAAGTAACACATTGAATTAAATGTGACATTTTGAAATAGAAAGACTGAAAAAAAAAATCTGCAATCATTTTTGTTTTATTTACAACTTTATGGTGTATGGTACCATGTTGATTTAAGATGAACATTTTCAAATGTGTTATGAGTAAATCATTCTTTTCTGCAAACTGAATATTCATTGATGCACAATACTGACTGAACATTGTCCATTGTTTGGAGTTAGGAATCATGCTTTCACATGCAAATATTATTTTCACTCTAAATGAAATAAACACTTTCAGAAAGACCACTTTTTTTTTCTTTGGACGTACTTACCTTTTTGAGGATACTAGCGTTGTTGAAGAATATTACACTACCGAGTCTCCAGATGGGCATGGCGCCACGGTACACATAGTGTCATCATCACATCGATCTGTTGCTGCCTATTCAGTCCCTGATCAGACCTTGCTTTTCTATGGGCCAGGGTGCCCTAGTGTCCCGGAATGTCGTTGTCAAGAAGGATGACACAGGCTGGGGCACTATGTCCAATGGACAGGCAGCATGGGGTCCTAGAAAGGACCTCGACAGCTTTGGCACATCAACTGTCTGGATTTGCTGGCAGTGCATCTAACCTTAAGGCAGTTTCGGCCACTGCTGCTGGACATGCATGTGTTGGTCTGCACGGACAACACTGCGGCTGTTTCATAAATCAACCGACAGGGTGGTTTATGATCAGGTCACATTTCTTAACTCGCCCGCCATCTCCTTTTCTGGAGTAAGACGTGGCTTAAGTCGATGAGCGCTTTACAGATTCTGGGGGAGCTCAATTGTGTGGCTGACGCACTCTCAGGAGGAGAATGGTGACTCCATCCCCAGACGATCCACCTGATCTGAAGTCGATTTGGGGAAACTCAGGTGGAAGTGTTTGCTTCCCATAAGTCCTCCCACTGCTAGTTGTACTATTCCCTGACCCAGGACCCCCAGGACCGGAACTCATGCTTCTCGTGTCAGCCCCTCCCTGGTGCATCCCTCTGATTAGGGACCACCTTTCTCAGGGGCTGGGTAACTTTGGCACCTGAGTCCATATCTCTGGAATCTCCATGTGTGGCTTCTGGATGGGATGTGGCAGACCTAAGTGATCTACCGCCAGCGGTGGTAGACCTAATTACTCAGGCTAGAAGTTCCTCTAAGAGGCAGGTCTATGGTTTGAAGTGGAGTCTGGAGATGCTCGGTCAGAACTGTGCTTTCTTTCCTGCAATAAAGGTTGGAGAGTGGGCTGTCTCCCTCCACTTTGAAAATGTATGTTGCTGCAATCACAGCACATCATGATGCAGTGGAGAGATGGTCTTTTGGAAGTCATGACCTGATCGTTAGGTTCTTGAGGGGTGCCAGAAGGTTGAATCCTCCTAGGACACCCCAATACCCTCCTGGGATATTTCTGTTGTTCTGGCTGGACTCCAGACGGGTCCATTTGAGCTGCTTGATTCAGTTTAACTAAAGTTCCTCTCTTAAGTCCATTGCTCCTGATCACGCTCACTTCCATCAAGAGGGTCGGGGACCTCCAAGCATTTTCGGTAAGTGAAGAGTGCCTTGTGTTCGGGCCGGCATACTCTCACATTGTCCTGAGACCCCGGCCTGGGTACATGCCCAAGGTTCCGACCACTACCTTCTGAGACCAGGTGGTGGAAGAGGGGAAGCAGATCCAGCCTGGGCGTTGCTGTGTCCCGTAAGAGCGCTACACAAATACGTGGACTGCACCCAGATCTTCAGACGCTCTGAGCAATTCTTTGTCAAGTCAAGTCTCCTTTATTTATATAGCACTTTAAACAAAATACATTGCGTCAAAGCAACTGAACAACATTCATTAGGAAAACAGTGTGTCAATAATGCAAAATGACAGTTAAAGGTAGTTCATCATTGAATTCAGTGATGTCATCTCTGTTCGGTTTAAGTTGTGTCTGTGCATTTATTTGCAATAAAATCAATGATATCGCTGTAGATGAAGTGACCCCAACTAAGCAAGCCAGAGGTAACTGTAGCAAGGAACCAAAACTCCATCGGTGACAGAAGGGAGAAAAAAACCTTGGGAGAAACCAGGCTCAGTTGGGGGGCCAGTTCTCCTCTGACCAGACGAAACCAGTAGTTCAATTCCAGGTTGCAGCAAAATCAGATTGTGCAGAATAATCATCCGTTTCTTGTGGTCTTGTCCTTGTGGTCTTCTGAGACAAGGTCTTTACAGGGGATCTGTATCTGGGGCTCTAGTTGTCCTGGTCTCCGCGGTCTTTCAGGGATGTAGAGGTCCTGTCTACATCCCGGGTGACTGCAGAGACCCTCTGATCTGGATACAGACTGGATCTGGTGGCTACGGTGACCTTGGAATAAGAGAGAAACAGACTAATATTAGAGTAGATGCCATTCTTCTAATGATGTAGCAAGTACATCGGGTGTTATGGGAAGTGTTCCTGGTTTCCGGTTTACCTAATTAATGCAGCCTAAAAATCCTTTTTATTAAAAGCATATTAGTATGTTATGTGTATGCCAGGTTAAAGAGATGGGTCTTTAATCTAGATTTAAACTGCAAGAGTGTGTCTGCCTCCCGAACAATGTTAGGTTACTTGATAAGTAATAAGCAATATTTAAAAATCTATACTATGTTTGATAGGGAGCCAGTGCAATGTTGACAGGACTGGGCTAATATGGTCATACTTCCTGGTTCTAGTAAGAACTCTTGCTGCTGCATTTTGGACTAGCTGTAGTTTGTTTACTAAGCGTGCAGAACAACCACCCAATAAAGCATTACAATAATCTAACCTTGAGGTCATAAATGCATGGATTGACATTTCTGCATTTGACATTGAGAGCATAGGCCGTAATTTAAATATATTTTTGAGATTAGATATATTTTTGAGATTGAAAAATGCAGTTTTACAAATGCTAGAAACGTGGCTTTCTAAGGAAAGATTGCGATCAAATAGCACATCTAGGTTCCTAACTGATGACGAAGAATTGACAGAGCAGCCATCAAGTCTTAGACAGTGTTCTAGGTTATTACATGCAGAGTTTTTAGGTCCTATAATTAACACCTCTGTTTTTTCAGAATTCAGCAATAAGAAATTACTCGTCATCCAGTTTTTTTATATTGACTACTCATTCCATTAGTTTTTCAAATTGGTGTGTTTCACCGGGCCGCAAAGACATATAGAGCTGAGTATCATCAGCATAACAGTGAAAGCTAACACCATGTTTCCTGATGATATCTCCCAAGGGTAACATTGTAACAACAATGAGTTTTACATAGTAATTAACTCAAATGATATATAGGGAATTTGAATAATTAATCAGGAATATGATTAATTTAAATCTCAGATGACAGTTACATTAAATTTGATTGATTATGAAAAATAGCTCAATTGCCTATAAAAATAAATAATCACAGGGCACTGTAACTTACTCATTAATATGTCAATATTACATTCTTCATATCAATTATTGTGATATCTCTTACTGTAAATTACTGCAAATCAAACCGTGGTATGTCCAGCAAACCACTGTAGACCTATCAATTTTCAATAAAGTTATCACGCCTTATAATTCAAGGAAAAGTATTCTCTGGCCATGAAAATATTATCCTATCCTTATGATAAATTTAGTTTCTAAATTTAGAGCTTGTAGCTATAGGTCAAACATCTCAGTGACTCGTAATGTGAGTGGGGTGGAGTCCAAGCCAATCGTCAGTATATGGGTTTTTAATAATTAAACTAGTAATACATCAAACTACAAATCACACAGAGTAAATATGCGTACGACAATACAAACAGTAAGCTTTATACAATACATAACGAATCCAAATAAAAGAGAGAGAGAGTGGAGAGGCGTGGAGAGGCGAATAGTTGAATAAACTTAGTAAAGAAAAGAAAAGAAAACGAACGAAACGAAAGCTTCTAAGGGAGCCGTTAAAATGGCTTTTTTTTCTCTCAGCCTCTGTGCTGAGGGGGTTTGCGCTATGAGCGCGGCACGAGGCCGCGCGGAGGGTCGCACAGGAGAGCAGCGTGTCCGAGAACCAAGAACGAGAAGAAGAGGAAGAAGGGACAGGCGGACCTTGTTCGGTCGTTCTTATGGCTTGACATGGTTCACGCCCCTTTTTCGCGTAAACAGCCAATGAAAGTCCGCGATCTGAAACGGAGGGAAAAGTTCCTTTGTCTCTGAAAAGACAACCCCCCGGTGATCTAGTGCCTGTCCGATTCCATCAGGGATATTTCTAGCAAGTTTGTACTTCAGATTACATACATTTCCTTACTTTGTTCTAGATAAATGGGTCTGTCAGAGCATGACGATTAGAACAAGACTAAACATAATATATATATGATCAAAGATCAAATTTTTAGATCGAATTACACATTTAAAGATTTGCTTAACACATGATAACACTGCAGATGTTGGGAAACATCTAAATGTACCAAAAGGGAATACGTAATACATTTATAAAACATAAAAACAGAAAGTTAATGAATACATTCCATAGAATGCACTGTTCAAAAGAAGCCAGTGATTTGGCCTCTCTCCTGTCCTGTGTGGTCGTAAACTTTTACAACCTGCAAAAGTGGGGGTTGCAGAAACATGGCTCTCTTTGAGAAGGTTAAAGTGAGGAGAGACATTTCCTAAAGTATGAGTTTGCAACTTATACTCTTCACATAACAAGGATTAACCATTTTATGCAATCCATAAACATAATTAAAATACATATTAATAATAAAATGAAAGTAAGGAACTTATACGAAAAGTTCCTTTGTCTCCAGTGTTGGGATGTGGTTGGGGGTTTTCATTTCTTCTTTGAAGCTCGCATGGGCATCGTAAATAATTTAAGTCCAGCCAGGCTGGCGCCAGGCCGGGCACTTGGTGCAAAAAGAGTTTCATTTGGAAAATCTGAATTAAACACATGAATCGATGATCTGCATATCTGTTACACATCCCCCTTCCGTCAGATGAAGTCCCTGTGTGGACATCATCGGACGGCAATCATCAGGATGGGCAGATGACAAGTGAATTGTGATGGTCATGCAGCAGGTGGGTCGTGATGACAGGTGGTTCCTGAAGCTGAGGATTCAGCTTGGTGAGGTTCGGTATTGTCTTTGACTTTGCGTCCCTTTTCCGGGGATTCCATCGGAGACCTCCAGCCACAGTTGTCATGAGTTTGGCTGTAGAGGTTTGCATCCGTTGAGTATCCTGTATAGGATGAAGGTCACGCCAAGAGTCAGGGCGGGACCAATGACGGTGGAGATGCACCGTGCAGTGTCGGCAGCAGTCCAGGCTAGGACCGCAGGTGACGGGTTTAGAATGGGCTGTCGAGACAGTGCTTGGAGGGCTGTGTCGACAGGAGTAATGTCAATGTGTTGGGTGGTACCTTTCAGTACTTGGTCCAGCAGGTTGGCACGGGTGGCGGTGTCATGCTGGTCGTAGGTCAGTGTAGCTGAGCGCACAGGAGTGTTGACGAGCCATCTGTTACCCACAATCTCTGCTTGCGTTTCTGTGACTTGTGTACGAGGCTTGGCTTCGGCAGGGCAGCGCGTATCGCTGACCCAGGGTTGCAGCTCGCAGATTCCTTCAGAGTTGTGTCTGAGGAAGGGTTTGCTAAGGCAGAGATAATGAATGTCTTTGGTTAAAGTACACATGTGCATGTTTGGGGCCAGGTACAGCTGTGTGTTGCTGTCGTGGTAGGCCACCACATTTGGAATGTGTGTTTTGGTGTGGGTGTTGCTCTTCCACATCCTGACACTGACAATGTCTTTAGGTCTGTAGACTTGGTTTGACTCGCTGATGAGTTGGTTCAGGAGCAGGTTCACTTCTCTCTGTTTGGGGTTTGCGTGCCGTAGGAAGGCGCTATCCAGAGAGTTGGCCAGGTGCATTCGTAGCAGGTCAGCTGGCATGGTGATGGTGTAAGACAGCACAGTTAACACAAGGCTTAAGGGTATCATGTATGGTGGGGTTTTATTCGTGGTTAGGCTGTCTTTGGAGGAGCTAACCTCCCACAGCATGTCTGTTGTTAACGCTGTAAACAGCTGAGTCTGGGTAAAGTCCTTCTGGAAGACAGTAAACAGTGGTTTCAAGGAGTTTACAGTCTGGTTCGCTGCATTGACACTGGACATAACAATGTTAAACATTCTGGCGGCAGCAGCGGCTCTAAGCAAAGCTCCCGGGAACTGTTTGGAGCGGTGGTGGTGTCCACCTAACTCCATTTGTGTAACCGTCACTTTCTCATATTGGCTGAACAGGTGTTTGACATCGGCCTCAGTGTGAGTGAGGGAGTCCTCTCTCCATCGGAACCTTGTACAGCTGTATTCGGTTACAGTGCTGGGGTAGTGTGCCCTGTCATCGGTAGTCAGGAGTCTCAGCGGTTTTCTCGGTGGCAGCTGTCCTCTCTTTGGCTGACAGCACGGCACGGCAAACCACAGCAGCATCCTGGTACAGATAATAGGGAGAGAGAGAGAGAAAGGGGAGAAAGAAACAAACAAGGCCTGTCTTTGGTTGGACAGGACAGTCTCTTTGCTTCGTGGGCGGTGACTGGGTTTAGCTCGCCCTCGCCCATGTTTTGCCACATCTTGCTGCTGGCATGACGCTTGCTTCAGTGTTTTGTCAGTGGCTCTGGTGCTGCGTGGTGCAGCACATGCTGCGTCATGGAAATATATTGGCCTTATCCCCCTTTTGCTCCGTGGCATTACACGCCCTGGCATTGTGATGTCAGACGGTGCACAACCCACAATATTGTTCTGTGCACGCAGCATGGTTTGTGTATCATGCAGTGGTCTGGGGCTTTGGTTGTCAGTGACTGTAGACTGGTTGCCAGGGTGGATGGAGGGGTCTGAGAGGTGGTAAAGCAAAGTCATTATCAAGGTTTCAGAAGCCCGCATGTCCGCTATGTTGGTCTGTGTAGACAACGGAGCCTGCGTAAGCGATTCTGAGGTAGGCAGTTTAGCTAGTAAAGTTCTTGTGCTGTGTGTAATCACTTCAACCTTGAATGTGGGTGGGTGGGTTGGGAGTGACCACAGAATGTTGTTTAGTGTGCCAGTTTTGGCAAGGGTGTCAGTGTGATCTTTAAAGTCCTCGTCTAGACTTGGTAACTTTGAGTGTCCTTTTACCTTCTTCCAGTACACGATCACATTGTGTGTTTTTGTGATGTTATCACATTGCTGGAACAGGTGTTGGTGTTTGACATGCTTGTTTGCAAGTGTGAGTCCGAGTTCCACACATTCAGGTGAGGATTGGAAGAAACCCAGCGTGTGGTGTAAGGTTTGACCACCTTGCAGGTTGAGCCGAACAGCGACCCCTTTGGTGTAAGCTGGTACCACCGTACCCTGTTTGTTGACTAAGGTACAGAGGCTTGAACTTGGGCCTGTTGTTAGGGCGTTGTACTCATGGCTGGCTGCTGGGGTTCCCTTGACCTCTGTGACCTGACAGTCTGGCTCTAGCAACCTGTGTGGCTGGAGAGAAAGAGGTTCTCGCACTTGAGCAAAGTCTTTTTGCTGTTTGAAGTTCAGAAAAGGGTCAAAGTGTTCTAGCAAGTCTTTGTCGATGAGCAATGTATGAGTGTTCATTGGTGGGACATACATGGGATGTATTAGACTCATCGGAACGAATGTCAGGTGAATGGAAACAACCTGTTCAAACTGGATGTCATCCTGTCTGTACACCTGTACATTCAGTTCATAAGTTTGAGGTGTAAGAGTTCGATCTTGTCTCTTAGCTTCAAATTGGAGTCTTTTGAAAAGGTGAGATGAGATCCCCGTCGGGTTTAATCGTGTGTCGATCAGGTCTTCCCTGTTGACTCCTTTTCGACCCACCCCCTTTTTGACAGGGCTGCCCAGGAATGTTGGCATTAGGGCAGGTGGGACGATCGGTGGGTGGTGAGGACCGGTCTTGTGTAGCTCGCTGCGAAGGCAGGTAGTCAAAACAGCATTTTCTGGTACCTTGTGTTTGTGGTACCTGGCGTGAGGACCTGTGCTGTCTCGTTCAGGGTGTGCAGCTGTTGACTGTGGAGCTTGGGTGTTGCTGTCACCTTGTGCTGTGACAGTTAGCTCTGTGGTCTGTAGATGACGGGCAGTGTTCTGGGTGCTTGGCTCATCTTCCTTGTGAGTTTTCATGTGAAGAAGCACTTTCAGCACCCTCAGGATCTCTGCTGTCTCAGACGTGGCTGCACTGTGTTGCCCTCTGCTGGCTTGGAACGGTATTGACTCTCTGTAAAAATGTCTGTGACTGTGGTGTTGTAGGGCGCCATCTAGGGTTAACTCCAAGCAGTGCTCAGAGACAGAGACTTTGGGTTTTTTCACAGTCTTTTCACAAATAGTCTTTTGCTTGGTGCAAGCTTTGTGGGCTAAGTTCCGTAACTCTTGTGTAGTCCTGTTACGGGGACACGCTGGGACTCTGAGATGAAAACTCCAACTGGCATGTAGGTTTAGGAGGAACAGAGTTTTTAAGTTGAAATCCTGTTCCATACCTGGTTCGTTGCATGCTCCGAAGTAGGTGTTTCGTAGCTGACTACAGAAAGTCGGTGGGTTTTCAAATCGGCCCTGTTTGAGGTCCATAGCAATAAGGAGCCCATGGTCTGAGTTTGGATCAGAGAATTCAAGAATCAAAGTCTGTAGCAGTTGCTGGTAGTACGCTTTGACAGTCTCTGGTTGACGATCCAGAAAGCAATGCACATCACGGCTGGCCGTGATTTTTAACAGGTACAATGTGTTCACATCTGTCACGTTGGCGACAGTTTGCAAATGAAAGTCAATGGCTTGTAAAGAAGCATGAACATCATGTCCTCCTGCAGGATCTGGAATGGATGTAGAGATGCTTCTGGCTAGCTTGTGAAGTTCTCTGTGAGCAGTGCAGGGTTTAGTGACATGCGTTCTCTGGAAGGGTTCTCTTCCCTCCGTTGTTGACAGATGTTCTTGTAAGCTGGTTCTTGTTACACCCCCTTTTCCAGCTCTGGGTTCTTGGCTGAAAGGGTTGGAGTGGCGGCCCGGGAGAAATTTTGTGGTGTGCGTTTCTCCGATCCAGCCACTCTGTAATCTGTGAGATTGTCTCAGTTCTGTGTGAACAGTGTCAAGTTCATCTTGGAGCTCGTCTCTCTGCAGAGTAAGCTTGTTGAATTTAGCTCGGGCCGCTTGCAAGTGTGTTTTGCAGGCCCAGGTTTTATAGTCTCTTTCTTTCAGTTCAGTCTCTGCTCTTTTTAGGAGAGCGTCGCCTTGCTGGAGTTTTTTGTTGAGTTCTTTTCTGGCTTCTCTCTCCAGCTGTTCTCTTTGATCTGTGTCGAGGCGAAGATCTTGCAGGGCATTGTGAAGTCTTTCAACTCCTTTCTGTAGCTCTGGATCTGTGTCGTCCTCTTTCTCGCGCTGGTTCTGGGTCTCGAGGAGGAGCTGATCAAGATGACTCTGGGTTGGGGCCTGGTCCTTCCAGGCCTCCTCCGCGATGTTGCTCCATTCACTGAGCCGTGCCTGGGCGACGAGAATGGGAACTGGGCTTCCGAAGATCCTGGTGAGTTCTCTGTAGTAGTCGCTTTGGTTTGGATCGCGTGCCATCAGTTCATCTAGCTCGGTGTCTAGTTGCTCTGGGTGCTGCAGGTTACTGGCATCCTTGGGCAGGAAGGGGGTCGTCACTGCTTTCAACCATGTCGAGAGGTGGCCCCCGTGGACTGCTGGACTGGATGCCTGGAACATCCTGATTCTCTGTCGGTGAGAGAAGCACAGCACACACACACAAAAAGACCAATGCAAGTTCGTTCTACATTTAACGAGCTATATTCATACGGGCTGTGCCGTTTATGAGAATTTTGGGGCTGACTGATGCAAACAGTCAGACAGTTAAGTAGCCAATTAACTTGGGTCAACGAAGGACCTGAAATGGAGATTTGACAGGCAGTAGCCTAGCGGGTCGTGTGATGACACTGGCTGCTGGTGGTCGCTCTACTATTTAACTTCGTTGGTGGCTCCCAGGTTACTGTCTCTATGTGAAATGAAAGAAACAAATCACAACAGAACAGAGGGTAGAAAAAGATCAAAGTGAAGCACAACACTTGAAATGAGATGAAAACAATAGAAACACAATGTGTTAGTGGGAATAAGGAGGCCTGAGCCTACTGCTAGGTTTTAAGATAGGGCCAACAGGTGAGTGGGCTATCTGGGTAGGAAACCTAGAAATATGGTGTGGCTTAAAGAAGCAAAAGGGTCAGAACACTTAAAATATATCCGGGGGAATATCTAATATTCTGTGGCTTATAATAAGTGGATAGGTTTTATCACTTTTGGTTCACCTGGTTGAATTGAAGTCATTCAGGTGGGAACCAGTGGCTTGGTCAACCTCCCCGGTGCTCCCCAAACACTCAACCGCAGTGTCCCCGGTCCTCCGTTACTCTGGCGTGTCGCAGGAAAGCACGGCTTGTGACTTTTAGCACAACCTTTGGAGTGCCAAAATTGCTGATGTCTCTTGAGACAAGAGGGACCGAGTTTCACTCGCAGCCAGTATCGGTAACACCGGTCGGGCAGCCTTGCTCACTGGAAACCTGAGATGACTGTCCAATCACCAAGGGAGTTCTACAATCAAATACACAAAGGATGAACAAAGGAAACTTAAAGTTAATTAAGGTTTGGTTTGTTTAACATCAATTGAGTAACTATATATGTAGAGAGGAAAGGTAACAGCTTTACCTAATAATAATAAAACAAAACAAATGAATTATGATAATAATGGTAATTATCAAAATAACCTAAGTCAAAAGAGAGAAGAAAAATAATAAACATCAAATTAAAAGACAGGAATGAAACAAGGGAGAAGGAGTAGCTGGTTTTCACCACAAGGGGGGGAAGTACTGCTTCTCTGTCTTTAACCTGCTGAGCAGAAAACTTCATTCAAATTAAAAATTCAAAACTGGTTTAAATCAAAATTTAAAATAAGCATGTAAGAATTAAAAAGGAAAATCTGAATAATATCCTATAATAACCATTGATAGCTTGTAAGTTATCATTAATGATCATGAAATTAATCAAACAGTGTGAGATTAATCACAGAGGATAAAAGTGGACATGCAATTTCAAAACAGAATGGAAAAGACAGAGGTCTGTTAGTCGATTTAACAGGAGACTGCCACTAGATGGCTTACCTTCTAAGTGGGTCAATCAGTGGTTGACCTGACACATCTAGATTTCCACTATTAACAATTACATTTTAATTCAAATCATGTTTGAACTAAACTCAAAGTAAATGTAAACAGTCAAAGACAGAGAACATTCTTTTGTTTCCCTGTAATAATATTCGCACGAGCAAAGCTGTAAATGCAAATAATTATCGAGAATTTAGACATCCAATTCAAATATACATCACAGGGGATTATAAATTAGCAATCAGAGCGCATTATCTGAAATGGCCACAGGTTGGCAGCTTTGTACTCACGCAAGCTGGAATCAGAAAGCAGGGTGTACCCTGAAATTTCTAACCCACACGTTCCCTCTGGTGTTTAGATAGCGGAACTACAATTTCAATATGACTTAGAAATTATCTGATCGTTTGTCAGGCTGATTTTCTGCATCAAAATCACAAGTAACAAACCAAAGGTTTTAATCTCTGAGGTGCTATATTAACATAGGTTGAAGAAGGATCCGTTCACTTCCAAAACACAACTGTAATAAAAACAGGAATTTTCCAACTGTTGCCTCCAATAAACATTTATCAAAATAGCACTTATGATCTAAATGTTTTAGGTTTAAAAATCGGGTAGCTAAGCCAATTTTAGACCAGGAGTTTTTATCGTTTATTTTTTTTGAATATCATGTGGTTTACCACGAATTCAATAACGATATTTAATAAGGCCTTTTTAACTGAATCAGAGGAACATCGCTCAGGTTCAGATTTACATGTTGCAACTATTAAAAGATTTCTTTATCTTTTAATTATTCATATTAAAATGTTTTCACTGTAAAAAGATTTTGGTCTTTCTTAACAGGATACTTTTAACATTATACTGCAGTTTACTTTCATCAAAAATAACAGTGACTATACTGTTAAGTTTCTACAAATACCTAGCGCGCTGACTGACCAGCTTTTTGCCTCAGTCAGTAGTGAGTTCGCGTCTTGCGACTTATCTCACAAGTAACATTACATAATTTCATACCGCACGTGCAGAAATTATTAAAAACCATATACATAGATTGATTGCTCACAAAACGAAGTTTGAAATGCCCGCATCCTCCACCATAATGTAACAACAATGAGTTTTACATAGTAATTAACTCAAATGATATATAGGGAATTTGAATAATTAATCAGGAATATGATTAATTTAAATCTCAGATGACAGTTACATTAAATTTGATTGATTATGAAAAATAGCTCAATTGCCTATAAAAATAAATAATCACAGGGCACTGCAACTTACTCATTAATATGTCAATATTACATTCTTCATATCAATTATTGTGATATCTCTTACTGTAAATTACTGCAAATCAAACCGTGGTATGTCCAGCAAACCACTGTAGACCTATCAATTTTCAATAAAGTTATCACGCCTTATAATTCAAGGAAAAGTATTCTCTGGCCATGAAAATATTATCCTATCCTTATGATAAATTTAGTTTCTAAATTTAGAGCTTGTAGCTATAGGTCAAACATCTCAGTGACTCGTAATGTGAGTGGGGTGGACTCCAAGCCAATCGTCAGTATATGGGTTTTTAATAATTAAACTAGTAATACATCAAACTACAAATCACACAGAGTAAATATGCGTACGACAATACAAACAGTAAGCTTTATACAATACATAACGAATCCAAATAAAAGAGAGAGAGAGAGAGAGAGAGAGAGAGAGAGAGAAAATAGAATGAGATCACATAAGGAGCTCAGGTATGAAAATCATAGTCAGTAACTTTTGGAAGCCAACAACAAATCGGATCATAACAACACTTTAAAACAGCATTTAAATCTCCATAGAGAAAGTGATACTTGCAAAAGTGTCCCATGTGAGTGGCGTGAGATCGGCGTCGAGCTTGTGAGCTTTGCGCGCTGTTCCCGTTGAAACAGCCATGTGCCATGAAACGGAGGCCATGTGACGCGCATGCACGCTGCGCTTGGCGTGAGCGTGGAGCACGTGGTCCTTTGTTCTGTCCTCGCGCGGTATTTGAAAGGTTCAACAAACATTGTTCCAGAATTCGTCTTCCTTGCGTGGAGAGGCGAATAGTTGAATAAACTTAGTAAAGAAAAGAAAAGAAAACGAACGAAACGAAAGCTTCTAAAGGAGCCGTTAAAATGGCTTTTTTTTCTCTCAGCCCCTGTGCTGAGGGGGTTTGCGCTATGAGCGCGGCACGAGGCCGCGCGGAGGGTCGCACAGGAGAGCAGCGTGTCCGAGAACCAAGAACGAGAAGAAGAGGAAGAAGGGACAGGCGGACCTTGTTCGGTCGTTCTTATGGCTTGACATGGTTCACGCCCCTTTTTCGCGTAAACAGCCAATGAAAGTCCGCGATCTGAAACGGAGGGAAAAGTTCCTTTGTCTCTGAAAAGACAACCCCCCGGTGATCTAGTGCCTGTCCGATTCCATCAGGGATATTTCTAGCAAGTTTGTACTTCAGATTACATACATTTCCTTACTTTGTTCTAGATAAATGGGTCTGTCAGAGCATGACGATTAGAACAAGACTAAACATAATATATATATGATCAAAGATCAAATTTTTAGATCGAATTACACATTTAAAGATTTGCTTAACACATGATAACACTGCAGATGTTGGGAAACATCTAAATGTACCAAAAGGGAATACGTAATACATTTATAAAACATAAAAACAGAAAGTTAATGAATACATTCCATAGAATGCACTGTTCAAAAGAAGCCAGTGATTTGGCCTCTCTCCTGTCCTGTGTGGTCGTAAACTTTTACAACCTGCAAAAGTGGGGGTTGCAGAAACATGGCTCTCTTTGAGAAGGTTAAAGTGAGGAGAGACATTTCCTAAAGTATGAGTTTGCAACTTATACTCTTCACATAACAAGGATTAACCATTTTATGCAATCCATAAACATAATTAAAATACATATTAATAATAAAATGAAAGTAAGGAACTTATACGAAAAGTTCCTTTGTCTCCAGTGTTGGGATGTGGTTGGGGGTTTTCATTTCTTCTTTGAAGCTCGCATGGGCATCGTAAATAATTTAAGTCCAGCCAGGCTGGCGCCAGGCCGGGCACTTGGTGCAAAAAGAGTTTCATTTGGAAAATCTGAATTAAACACATGAATCGATGATCTGCATATCTGTTACAACATATAAAGCTAGAAGAGTAGTGGCCCTAGTACTGAGCCTTGAGGTACTCCATACTGCACTTGTGATTGATATGATACCTCTTCATTCACTGCTACGAACTGATGGCGGTCATATAAGTATGATTGAAACAATGCTAATGCACTTCCATTGTGTCAAATGCAGCACTAAGATCCAATAGAACTAATAGAGAGATACAACCACGATCAGATGATAAGATGTAGAAGAGGATCTATGACTTCTGGAAGCACCTCTTTTAGGAGCTTAGATGGTATAGGGTCCAACATACATGTTGTTGGTTTAGATGATTTAACAAGTTTATACAATTCTCCCTCTCCTATGGTAGAGAATGAGTGGAACTGTTCCTCAGGGGGTCTATAGTGCACTGATGCGATACTGTAGCTGACGGCTGAATGGTTAAAATTTTATCTCTAATAGTATCGATTTTAGAAATAAAGTAGTTCATGAAGTCATTACTGTTAATTTAGCACAGTATTGACAAAATACCTGGGGTTATGTTTGTTTTCTTCTAAAAGATAAGAAAAGTAATCGGAACTAGCAGTTTTTAATGCTTTTCTGTAGGATAGGTTACTTTCCCGCCAAGCAATACGAAATACCTTTAGTTTTATTTTTCTCCAGCTGTTCTCCATTTTTCGGGCTACTCTCTTTAGGGTGCAAGTATGCTCATTATACCATGGTGTCATACTGGTTTCCTTAACCTTCCTTAAGCGTAAAGGAGCAACTGTATTTAAAATGCTTGAAAAGAGAGAGTCCATAGTTTCTGTTGCATCATCAAGTTGTTCTGAGCTTTTGGATATGCTAAGAAATTCGGATACATCAGGAAGATAACTTAAAAAACAGTCTTTTGTGGTAGAAGTGATGGTTCTTCCATACTTGTAACAAGAAGTAGAATTTACAATTTTGGCTATATGAAGTTTTCACAAAACTAAATAATGATCTGAGATATCATCACTTGGCTGCATAATTTCAACACTAGAGTTCAGAATGTCTATAAATGCTGATCCCAATGCATCTTTTTCATTATCAACATGGATATTAAAATCACCAACTATTAAAACTTTATCTGCAGCCAGAACTAACTCGGATGTAAAATCACCAAACTCTTTAATAAAGTCTGTATGGTTCCCTGGTGGCCTGTATACAGTAGCCATTACAAACATAACAGGGGATTTATCATTAACATTTGTTTCTCTGGATAATGTTATATGAAGCACCATTACTCCAAACGAGTTATACTTGAAAATAATATAATCATCAGGTTTCAGCCAGGTTTCTGACAGAGCACATCTAGATTATGATCAGTGATCATATTATTTACAAAAAGTGTTTTCGTAGAAAGGGATCTGATATTCAATAAGCCAAGCTTTATCATTTGTTTATCCGTATTGCATCTGTTTTTTATTTTTTGAACCTCAATTAAATTGTTAATTAACTTGGTTTGGACATTTTTTGTATTTTCTAGTTTGGGGAACAGACACAGTCTCTATAGTGTGATATCTAGGTGAAAGAGTCTCTATGTGCTGAGAATTAACTGACATCTGTGACGTGATGCACCTAGCAGACGGTCAGTTTAGCCAGTCTTTCTGCTTCCTGACCTGGGCCCCAGTTAGTCAAGTATAAACACTAAGACTAGGTCTGCTTTGGAGTTCAGCAGAAAGGGAAGGCTGTCTCCAAGCAGAGGTTGGCCCACATGATGCCATGGCCTTGGCATACCAATCCCAAGGCGAACCGTGCCCCATGGGAGTGAGAGCCCACTCCACTCAGAGTGTTTCTTCCTCCTGGGCGCTGGCACACGAATGCCTCTCTGGCAGACATCTGTCAAGCTGAGGGCTGGGCAACACCTAACATATTTGCAAGATTTTACAACCTTTCTTGTAGAGCCGGTTTCTTCCTGTTTGTTGGATAAAAGGTAAGTGGTTGGAAGGACTTGCTCATTGTCATGCTTGCTGCGCCATTCCCCCTTACACGGAGATGCGAGCACTTTGTTTCTCCCAGCAGAGTCGAGCATCCTCCAGCACACTCGGCAGTCAGACTTGGAGGAACAGTGTGACGCCAGGCCCAGTACTGGTTGTCACACACCTGGACTCATTTAGTGTGTTTTTGCCCGTGACCCAGTTTCTGTCTTTCCGTGTTTGATTAGTTCCCAGGTGTGTCCATTATCTTCCTCATGTGTTCCATGTCCCTGTTAATTTAATGATTCCATCCACCTGTGTTTCCCCAATTATCTGTTGTACATAAGCCTTGTCCTTCAGTTCTGTTTTGTCGGGTCTTCTCACTTGTGCTCACTTGTCCTCACTTGTGACCACTTGCTACTTACGTGTGTCTACCTCTGTGCTCCATGTTGGATATCCCCTGTGTTGGATATATTAAAAACCTTATTCCGTTTACCCTCGACTCCGTATTCCTTCAGGCAGCGTAAAACCGTGACAGAAGACCCGACCAGAAAAAGAAAATAGAAAACTGCGTGTTTTTTCCCTCCGTTTTGTTTTTGTGTTTTCAAAGTCTTTTTGTTTCTTAGTGTCTATGGATCCCCTCTATCGTCCCGAATTCCTCATCCTCCTGCTGAAGCAGGAAGGACGTTCTCTCGAGGACCATACCAAACAGTTTTTCCTATTAGCTAATGCCACCAGCTACCCGGACGGCGCGCTCTGCACCTTCTACAACACCAGCCTGAACTCCAAATGCAGAGCGTTGTCGTCCGAAGATGGTCCTCGAGAGGATTTCGCCGCATACGTGGAGTGGACTCTGGCGAGAAATGGGTCACCTCTCACCGTCTGCCCCATAGAGGACCTCGCCAGCCCCACTCCCGACCCAGAGACCAGCCAGCCACCATCACGCCGCACGGAGCCAGAGCCCACCGCAGCCGCAGAGTCCGAGCCATCCACTGACAGGGAGCCGGATCTCGAGAGCGCGACTGACCAGGTGTGTGAGCCGGCAACACTGTGCATCGTGGGAGTCCTCGTGGAGATCGAGGGCATGGAGGAAAGCCCTGCCCACACTCCTGCAACTGAGGGTGAGCTGTATACAGTCTCTGAAAGTTATATGGAGCAAGTTCTGGATCTGATGGACTGGTCTACGGAGGTAATCCCTAATATTCCTGTTTCCCCGCTGGTTCCGTCCAGCCCTGATTCCCCTGTATACCCTCTCAGTCTCCCACTCCTACCTCCTCCAGTCATTTCCTCTGCTCCATTTCCGCTGGTTCCGCCCAGCCCTGAGTTTTCTGTTTCTCCGCTGGTTCCGCCCAGCCCTGAGTTTTCTGTTTCTCCGCTGGTTACGCCCAGCCCTGAGTTTTCTGTTTCTCCGCTGGTTCCGCCCAGCCCTGAGTTTTCTGTTTCTCCGCTGGTTACGCCCAGCCCTGAGTTTTCTGTTTCTCCGCTGGTTCCGCCCAGCCCTGAGTTTTCTGTTTCTCCGCTGGTTACGCCCAGCCCTGAGTTTTCTGTTTCTCCGCTGGTTACGCCCAGCTCTGAATTTTCTGTGTCTCCGCTGGTTCCGCCCAGCTCTGAATCTTCTGTGTCTCCGCTGGTTCCGCCCAGCTCTGAATCTTCTGTGTCTCCGCTGGTTCCGCCCAGCTCTGAATCTTCTGTGTCTCCGCTGGTTCCACCCAGCTCTGAATCTTCTGTGTCTCCGCTGGTTCCGCCCAGCCATGATTTTTCTGTTTCACCGCTGGTTCCGCCCAGCTCTGAATCTTCTGTGTCTCCGCTGGTTCCGCCCAGCTCTGAGTTTCCTGTTTCTCCGCTGGTTCCGCCCAGCCCTGAGTTTTCTGTTTCTCCGCTGGTTCCGTCCAGCCCTGAGTTTCCTGTGTCTCCGCTGGTTCCGCCCAGCTCTGAATCTTCTGTGTCTCCGCTGGTTCCGCCCAGCTCTGAATCTTCTGTGTCTCCGCTGGTTCCGCCCAGCTCTGAATTTTCTGTGTCTCCGCTGGTTCCGCCCAGCTCTGAATCTTCTGTGTTTCCTGTATTCCCTCCCAGCCTCCCTCTCCCGCCTCCTCCCAAACCTGCTGGTCCCTCTACTCCTCTTTCGCTGGTTCCGTCCAGTCCTGATCCTCCTGTCCTTCCTCCCATCCTTCTCCTCTCTCCTCCTCCTAGACCAGCCAGTTCCTCGTCATCCCTGCTGGTGCCAGCCAGTCCCGCAGCTCACCCTCAGTCCGCGCCATCGGGGCGCGGTGGTTCGCCGCTGGACTGCCAGTCTCCAGCTCCGCCTTGGCGTGTTAAGGCCCTGTCTCCGCCTCCAGCCTCCGAGCCCTGGACTCCTCCTCGGTCCTTCGACCCAGCGGCTCCGCCTTGGCTCTTAGCTCCCTCGTCTCCACCGTGGCCTGTCATCCCACCTGCTCCACCGGGCTCCCTCGTCCCTCCGGCTCCACCTTGGTCAGTCGTCGACCATCCGCCGCCTCGGGACTCCACTCCTCTGGTTCCACCTCGTCACTCCATCCCTCCGGCTCTGTCAGGCTCCTCCTTCCCTCCGGTTCCACCTCCATCCTCGGTCGCTCCGGCTCCACATCGGTCTGCCAGGACCCTGCCTCCGCCTTGGTCGCCTGAGCCTTCAGCTCCACCTAGGCCCTCCGGATCCTCGTCGTCACCCTGGCTCTGCGGCTGTGCTGCTCCATCTTGGGCTCCTCACCCACCGGTGCAGTCTCCGCCTGTCGGCCCCCTGGTGTCGTCGACCCTTCCTTCACCATGGCTCCTCCCGCCGTCGACTCCACCTTGGATCTCAGTCCTGGCTGGTCTCTGGTGGACCATCTGGCTCCTCCTGCTCCTGTCTCCTCCCTGGCTCCTTCCTCCGTCTCCTCCCTGGCTCCTCCTTCTGTCATCCCTGTCTGCTGGCCCCCTCCTGGGAGTCCGTCCTCCACCGGAACCTCCTCCCAAGTTCCCACCCACGCCTCCCCCTGTTGTTTCTACGGTGCGAGGACGCACCTACCGGGAGGGGGGAGTACTGTCACACACCTGGACTCATTTAGTGTGTTTTTGCCCGTGACCCAGTTTCTGTCTTTCCGTGTCTGATTAGTTCCCAGGTGTGTCCATTATCTTCCTCATGTGTTCCATGTCCCTGTTAATTTAATGATTCCATCCACCTGTGTTTCCCCAATTATCTGTTGTACATAAGCCTTGTCCTTCAGTTCTGTTTTGTCGGGTCTTCTCACTTGTGCTCACTTGTCCTCACTTGTGACCACTTGCTACTTACGTGTGTCTACCTCTGTGCTCCATGTTGGATATCCCCTGTGTTGGATATATTAAAAACCTTATTCCGTTTACCCTCGACTCCGTATTCCTTCAGGCAGCGTAAAACCGTGACACTGGTGTTAACATGCCTGGAGTTCCAGTCAACCCTTGTTCTGGCATTCTCATATGTGTATTCTTCCATGGTAAGGTTTCCCTCTTGGTAAAATCTTGTTCCCCTCTGTCAGTCTCTTCCGGCAGACGTTCCAACCTATTCTAAGGTAGGACCTGCCTCAGAGACCCATTCCATATGTAGTACTGCCTCCTGGGTCAATTGCAGCACCACAGGGTTGTGACGGTGTTCAGGTTGTGGCATTTTCCATGGACCCCAAATGTCATTCGACATAGCTCGTAGTGACTGACAGATAGGGAACATCTCGGTTACATACGTAACCATCATTCCCTGATGAAGTGAATGAATACGTTATGTCCCCATGCCACAACCTTGAACTAATTGCTGTTGCCTGGATATGTTGTCGGCTCCTCAGTGTAAAACCTAATAAGTGGATGAACGCTGTCGTCTTATATACCCGTAGGCACTGGGAGTGGTTCAGGTTTGCAAAATCCATTAGCCAATTTTCATTGGCTATTTCTCTTAAACTCATTGATGATTGGCCTTCCAAGTGAGACCCCATATGTCTTTCGTCATAACGTCTCCGTTCCCTCGATCAGGGAATGAGGGTTACATAAGTAACCAAGACATTCTCATCTTCAGACGCCCTAGAAGAAAAACCAAAGGTGTAGGGAATCAAATTAATTATGAATATGTTACACTAATATTAAACAGCCATATAGTGTTCATCAACGACATTGTTCATTTTCATTTTAAAAAAATACAGAATATTTATAATATTTTTAAATTTAAAAAGATAACCATCTTTTTGTCAATTGTTTTGCTTAAAGTGTACAATTTATCCTTAAACTGAAGGCCAATAGTTTTGAATAATTCACCCAAAAATGAAAATTATCTGAAAATATCCTTACCTTCAGGCCATCCAAAATGTAGATGAGTTTGTTTCTTTTTCAGTTTTGGAAAGAATGTATCTTCACATCACTTGCTCAGCAATGGATGCTCTGCAGTGAATGGGTGCCATCAGAATGAGAGCGCAGACAGCTGATAAAAACACTTTACAATAATTCACAAGTAATCCACACCACTCCAGTCCACCAGTTCATGACTTGTGAAGTGAAAAGCTGCTTGTTTTGTAAAATAAATACATAAAAAAATGTCTCCATCATCAAGAAGTTTTAACTTGAATCCATATCATGGATTCTCCTGTGAAAAACATAGCATGAGGGTGAGTACATTTTCAGCTAATTTACATTTTTACAACTATTCTTTTATTTTTAAGTGTAAAAATATTTTTGGAGGCCACAGGATTTCAATCTGTAAATGTGTCCTTCCAAGAAATCTTCTGCCATCTTGTGGAGTTTTATTGTATCATAAACACTTTATTATCAAGAACAACAATGTATCTAGACAAAGACATCAAATATAAAAAAGAAATACTCACTCAGATACGAATTAAATGACAGGAAACACAAAGATATCAAGAAAATCAAAGTGGATTGTTTCCCCTTGTTTCTCTCTCACATGATATAAAAATAGAAAGAGAAAGAAAATATATTCCATTTGTTGTTATTAACAACATGAAGAACATTAAATATAACATTACGTCAATGTTTCTCAAACTGGGGTTTGTGAGTTTTTAAAAAAAGCTAATGTAAACGTAAAATGTAAATGTAAAAAAAAAGGTTATATAACTATTGGCCAGCGATAACGTGAGCATCCAAACCTGTAGCTTTATTATCAATTTATTACTTCAGATCTCAGGGATGCTTCAAATAGGCTAAATATACTGGGTGAAAGAGGTCTGTCAAGCCCTGCATTACACATAAATAAGAAATTATGTAAATGTATGCATTTTTAAGTGTCTGAAGAAAAAAAGTATTCCAAAGACTAAGCAAAAAATGGTTAAATAACATACTGAATCACAATTCAGATTAAAAAAGAAAGTGCTCATTAGAAAGCACTTCTTTAAAATGTAAATGATTTCTGTAAATCCAGAGGTCAAATGTGGTGTAGCTTCTCAGTTTTGTAATTAGTTTTTTGTGTATATGTCCACAAAACTATATATATATTTTTTTTTACATGACATAAGTTTCACGGGAATGACATTGAAATAGTTGACCATAAATGCTTATCAGTGAGAACACTTTAACCTTGTTTCATAGACGTAGACATTTTTATTGAAATTACATATAAAGATACAGTTAAGTCCTTCTTAAATGGGACAAAAAACACATTAATGTTCAGCTAGTTGCATTTAATATTTACGCAAAGCCTTTCCAAAACACCTAGGGTCCGGATGAAAGAAAGTTCATCTCTCTGTTATAGGTGGGGAGAGGCTGGGCTGTTCTTGCGCCCCTTTTGAAGATCAAAGGGAACACACTTCTGAAGGCCTTTCTGAAGTTGGCTCCCATGAAGGCGTAGATGACGGGGTTTATGGAGGAATTGGAGTAGGACATGCAGTGAGCCCAGATCTTCAGTTTGTAGAGTGTATAGCTGTGACTCACGTCTTCAGAAGAGAATGCTTGTAAGAGAATCAGTATCTGGATTGGACCCCAGCAGAGCAGAAACAGCAGCACCATTACAACCACCATCCTGGTGACTCTGGTCCGCACTGCTTCAACACGTTCTGCTGGCGTCTGCAGCTAGAAAACAAAGAGCACTCTTAGAAAAAATAGGCTTTACTGTGGTTGTCCATAACAAAATGCTACATTATTAACATGGCTGAAAAAGTAAAATGATAATTTTCTAAGATTAATAACTATATTAACATTGTAGTTGTGTCATTTACCACATGAAATGCTCAAGCCCAAATTTGGATGGATTCTAAAAGACCTTCAAAGTGTCAATCAGCAATTGTCAATTCAGTTCTGAAATTCCAACGACAACATTTTTCTGCGTCATTATCATTGTAGCTGTAATGTTGACCAATTCTTGTACATCTATAAAACTTTACGGTTGTCAATATTTCATCTTATTTTGCAACATAAGTTTGACAAAAATATCCTAACGCTTCATTGGAATGGACACAACAGTTGACGTTAGTAAATGATATAGAAAGTCTACTGTGTCTGCGATCACAGCTACAAATGTCAGTTTTTTATTTTGCATTACTGCATTTTTTTTTTCAGCTGCACAACACTACTAGAACCCAAGCCATAAATAACAATTTCTTTGGTCACGACCCACCAGTTTAGAATTAAATTAGTTTAATATAACTTAAGTAATTATTTAGCCGATTATTATTACTGATAAAAATATTTAATCTCTCCGCAAACTGTTGGCTTTGTCATTCATCAGTATTCTTTATTAGCATCAATGGTTCCATGAAGAACCTTTAACCTCCATGGAACCTTTTAATAAACCCGCCCCCCCCTTAGTTACTGTTGCTATATCTGACAAGCCATGGTGTTCTCACGCCTCACATCATGTTTTCATGCAGTGAAAGATACATCGCAGAGCAAAGAGGACACTGACAGACAGGTATGGAACAAAGTCTCAGAATTCAAATGTTGTCATGCAAAAAAAAAAAAAAAGAATTAAAAAAAAATACCTTCCTGAAAAAAAAACAAAAAAAGACAGCTAAAACCAGCCTAAGCTGGTTGGCTTGTCTAAACTGGTCGACCAGCTAAAAGTTTAATTCTAAATACATAATGTATTTACATTGAAATGCAGTTAAAGCGGTAACACCTTTACCTGGTTACAGCCATTTACAGGCTCGACCGTGGCTTGAGCCATGCGCTTCAGCATGAAGGTGTAACACATGCAGATGGTGATCAGAGGCAGCAGGTAAACAGCCAAGAAGGAGTAAAGAATGTAAGCCCTCTTATGAATGAGAGATGGAAAGGCCTCGGTGCAGTACGTCTGTGGACCGAACCAGAACGAAGACTCTGTGTGCTGATACAACGCTATCGGCACTGAAAGCAGCAAAGAACCTGAGTCAAAAGATCACAAAATCATTTATTTCCTCACTTCCAATAAACACGTTGGAATATTAAAACAATCCAAACCCAAATAACTCAAATGGATGCGGTATAAAAATAATTGTGATCCCAATATATTACAGTAATAAATTACTGCTAGTCACTTTAGCAGTAGAGAGAAAGCTAAATGCAAAGATGAATACAGTCTTAAAAATAAAGGTTCTATTTTGGAATCTTGCTTCAGTGAAGAACATTTAACATCTATTGAATCTTTCCATTCCACAAAAGATGGAAGAATGTTCTTCACACTAAGAAAAAAATAAGGTTCTTTTAAGAACTGTTCACAGTATGGTTCTTTTGGGAACCAAAAATGGCTTTCCTATGGCACTGAAAACCCCACTATTGGAACCTTTGTTTTTAAAAGTGTACAGTATAACTATGACATGATGAATAGCTGTCAAAAGCATTGAAATGATGATTCTACTTAAACTGAGTGGAATGATTTTCATACATATCCATATGGTGGTGCATACAGACAGAGCCATCTGTGGTGTTCGATGACGGAGGGACTGGAGAGGGTAGACCGTCACGTAGAAACGATCAACACTCATTGCAGACAAAGTGATGCAGGTTGCTTGTGCAGTTACCTGGGAATTCATTCAAAGACACAACTACATAACCACTTCCAGCAGAGTGTAGCCTATAGCTGTTTAAATGCATGTGTAGTACTTTTTCAGAACTGTTATATGGACAAATTAATTATTGTATTTGGACACCTGGCCATTGGTTCCCGTTTGCATCTACTGTATAAACGACTTCTACAACATTTTGGAGGGTTTCTGTGGGAATTGTTTCCCATTCATCCAGTAGAGCATTTGTGAAGTTGAACTGATGTTGGTCTGTCTCTCTTCCACTTCATCCCAAAGGTATTCAACCGTGTCTTTACAGACCTTGTTCAGTTCACTAGGGCTCAGTCATGCATTACAGTGTAAAAAAGCACTCACCTGTTGCAGGTAATTGATCAGGCGACACATGAAGTCCCCAAATATCCAGCTAGGAAGAGTGTATAAAGTGGCAGTGAAAGGAACACAGCAAACCAGGAAAAGGATATCTGTGCTGGCAAGATTAACTGAAGAGAAACAAAGATTGTTCACTAAAACAATATCAGTAGTAAATGTGGAATTCTGGGAAACAAGGAATCTTTGATACCTATGTAGAAGTTTGTAACAGTTTTCATCTGTTGGTTTTTGACGACTACATAGATGACCAATGAGTTACCCACCAAGCCTACAAACAATATAAGAATGAAAAACACTGGCACTAGCCAGGCGTCTGTCAGCGGGACAGGGCTTTGAGATCCCATGGGATCAGATTGATTGCAATCATAAATATTTGCTTCATTATTGCACAAGATAAGTTCTGCAACCTCAGTGGTCCTGTTGCTTTCTGCCATTAGACTTGCATGGGTCTAGCAATAACCTGAAATACACAAAAACATATTCAACTCTCAATAAATATGTTAATCTTCATTATTAACAAAACACAAGTATACATCTCACAGCTTTGTCAATATTCTGAACAAGTGACCAAGTGAACAAATGCACCTTTTACAGTCTTTTTACAACCCCATATCATCATGATGAGTAATCAAAAATATTATTTACTATTTTTAACCTGTTACACTGCAGAAACCCTGTTATTAATGATATCTAAAATGTTTTTATTGCTTTATCAAAACGACTCAATATCTTAATAGTTAAAGTCAATTTATCTTGTTTCATGGATTTTTAAAGAAAAAAATGTGCAAGAGATTTATTAGACATATTTTAATGACACAGATCTTATTTAGGAGACATTTTGGTTACACTTTTTTATTTTAGTCTAATAATAGTAAATTATGCATAATTACAAGTAACAAACCCTAAACAAATCCCTAATCCTGTAGTAAGTGCATGTAGTTTATTAATATTATTTAAAATAAAGTGTAACATCCTTTCTGAAGTGTATCAGCCACACTGAACACTCAAAGTATTAATTACAGAAAAGTCTAATTTCTTAAACACAACACTCTGTTTGTGGTATTGCCTTCATTTTGAATACACATCTGTATACATGCAGTAATAAGCAATATTAGCTTACCTCTTTCAGAAACCTCGTTCAATCCTACGGGGCAGCGAGTGTTTCGGAGCGGTCCATGACTCTTCTTCACTGCAGTGGAGGGTCACTCATGCATTGACTGCATTTAGTCCAGCTCAAAGGGAGGAGCTAAATGACATTTAGGTGTGAAACACTGCTATAAAAGGTCTTTTAGATAAGAAAATAAAAAAGAGAAAGAGTCATTTACATGTGGTTTGTAAACAATTAAAAAACTGCCAATAGTACAAGACAAAATGCTAATTATTAAGTTAATTTTTTTTGGATGTACAAGCATCTTTACTTGAAAAAAAAATAAAAGATACCATCAGAAATGTGATTGATGAACATAGTTACTCCTTCATAAGACGGCAATCACATGCCAAATCATTACTGGTTGCAGCTGGAGATCTGTTATAGGAATCATTCCCAGTTAGAGCTTTAAACCTTTATTAATGACATGATTTTGATCAGCAACACGGTGGTAATAGACATACATATACATATATATACACATATTCATACATACATATATATATATATATATATATATATATATATATACACACACACACATACATATACACACACACACACACACACACACACACACACACACACACACACACACACACACACACACAAACAGGTGCTGGTCATATAATTAGAATATCATCAAAAAGTTGATTTCACCAATTCCATTCAAAAAGTGAAACTTGTATATTATATTCATTCATTACACACAGACTGATATATTTCAAATGTTTATTTCTTTTAATTTTGATGATTATAACTGACAACTAAGGAAAATCCCAAATTCAGTATCTCAGAAAATTAGAATATTACTTAAGACCAATACAAACAAAGGATTTTTAGAAATCTTGGCCAACTGAAAAGTGTGAGCATGTACAGAACTCAATACTTAGTACTTACCTGAACCAGATCGTATTTAGCAGCTCTAGGTGAAGAAAGTCGCGATTGGCCCGTCTTTTTCTCCTCTCTCTCTACTTTAATCTCACTATGTTTACAGGCCTCTCATAAGACATATGAGGATGATGTTTCTCATCCGTTGCTGGTGTATTGGTTGGATTGGGTGTTTTTACACACTCCATGCCAATTGCTTTTGAACCGTGATAAAACCGTGTGTCATTCTTCAAAAGATACCTCGAAACTTCAATCTATAAAAGGAGTAAGTTTACGATAAACTTACCAAGGCATGGGATGCCCCTACTCAAAGCGTGTCCACTCCCCTAAT
Source organism: Carassius gibelio (assembly GCF_023724105.1). Taxonomy (NCBI): domain Eukaryota; kingdom Metazoa; phylum Chordata; class Actinopteri; order Cypriniformes; family Cyprinidae; genus Carassius; species Carassius gibelio. Next base: position 6,900,448 of record NC_068375.1, on the reverse strand, counting down.
TCTGCTGTCTTCACCTCTGTTGATGGCGCTGGAGAAAGAGGTTATAAAAAACTACCCCCTTGGGAAGAGTTGCTCAGGCTTTTACAGTTGCTACTTCCCTGTTCCAAAGAAAAATGGTGGGCCAAGGCATCTGAACCATGTGCTTAAGAAACTTTGCGCAAATATGCCTCAGGAACTTTTTTTTAATGGTGGATTTCAAAGATGAAAAATTATAATTCAACGACGTCATTCAGCCTTCCCACAGACGTCCCACAGGGTTTGTGTCACATCCCACGCTTGGCTTCTGGGACATTTTCATTTTATAGTAACCCACCACTGCATTATTAGAGCGGTGTAAACACACAACACGCTCAAGCAAGCTGGAGGTATCTGTCATGACCACCTTCCTTCCCTTTACATTTGTAATAGGAATTTTTGTTGAACTGTTGTATAAAATCAATAAATGTAAAAAAGATGTTGATGTAAAGAGTTATTCCTTAAGTGCATGTAAATGGTTGGAAAACTAATCACACGTCAATAACGTAATTTAAGTCTTAAGTGAGAGCAGTCTAATACACCTGCTGCAGTCTGTCATTAATGTTAATCAAACAAGAAAAGACTTAGAACATCACTTTTGACAAAATTATACAGTATTCATACTGTGAAGGTTTTTTAAAATATATTTTATTATTCAGTTTCTGTTAAACAGACCTGTACAGGAAATAACTTAAAACCATGTTTATTAGGGGCCAAGATCCCAAGGTTCAATGGCACCTATTGTATCTGTTAACGCTGTTCTTTTTCTCTAACTTCTTTCACTCTGGAAGTATAAGGCAGCTTTTAGTTGTGTAATCTATTGGTCAGGATTTTTAGCATTTTTTAATAGTATAAAAAACCTACTTTTTCAAACTCATCCTATGTCTGTCAGATTTTCACCAAAATTGGCTCAGATAATTTTCAGACCAAACTGGCTAAAAGTTAAGGAATTTAAGTTGATGACACAAACCGTTCTCTGGTAATACGTTAAAAATGTTGATGAAGAGCACACAAAAATGGATACGAGGCTTTATTTCTGCAATGGTTTAGCGCACAGAGACCAAACTTGGCATGTGCTATAATAGCCATTTGGTGCAGCGCTACCTTGTGGTCAAAAGGTATAATGAATTTTCCAAAAATGTTGATAACTTATGATTTACTTCGCCTATTGTATTGAAACTTATAGCTGTCTCAATATATTCCTTGGATCATGCAGAGATCATAGATACCAATTTTGCCATAGTCGGCCGGACATCCAGTCTGCCACTTAAATTTATGTTGAAAACCTACTTTTTCTAATTGTTCCAAGACCGATTTTCACCAAATTTGACTCAGATCATCTTCACACCATGCTGGAAAATAGTTATGGATTTTGTGTTGATAGACAAAACCGTTTTTGTATAACCCTACAACAAACTTGAGGTATGATGCCAAAATGACTCTGAGGCTGTATCTCTGCAAAGCTTTGACCTATTGACACCAAGCTTTGTGTGCGCCATTGTCAACTCAAACAGAACATCATCACATCGATTTGACAACAGTGCTACCTACTGGTCAAAAGTGATAGACCATTAAATCATATTACTAGTGGTTGTATTATGATTTTCAGCCGTTTTGACTAAACTTATCTTAAAATGGCTTCAATTACTCATTGCTGCAGTTGGTCTGATGCTTGCTTCGGTGGTGTTTGGCCCCTTAATTGCTGCTTGAAGCTATATTTTCAATCGTATCTTTTTTTATATTGTATTTGTCATAGTGTTTATTTACATCTATGTTCATATTTTTAATAGCAAAGATAAAAGAAAATATATATTGTGATATAGTCTTTCATTTATCATTAAATAAAAGTACTGATATCACAAAATAAGATTTTCAAACTGGAATATACCCAAACCACATAGTACTGTGTGTGCATATTTTTTTATTTTTTTATTAATTTTGCTCTTTTCTTTTGTTTGTAGTTATATAGCAAATAATTTAAGTGTCTTTTGACATAAAATGTCCCAACAGCTGGTCTATATAAGAAAAAATATGAATAGTGTAAACCTATAATAATTATGTTCTAGTAATATATTTTTCCAGATGTAATCTATAGGTAGGTAGAATACAGTATATGGCCGAAATATATATTTAAAAACATGAAAATTACAGATTTCTCCTTATTAAATAAATGAATTGGAACGGAATGGAATGACTGTGACAGAAGCTTAATTTTGAGCTCAGCAAATACAGCAGTATACGTAACGTGGACATGGGCACATTTTTTGGTTGTTTTATCCTTGTGTATCCTTTTAAACCCTTTTTTTTCTGACCCTAGAACCCAGTCCTGTCTGAAGATGCAGACACTGGCCGTTGGTTTCAGTCGGGTTTCAGCTGGAGTTTGTTTTGGGATGAGAGGATTTTCTCATTTATTCTCCTTGAATCCCTCCCCAAACAACATGTGGCTGATTTCAGAAATGAAAACGCTGCAATTTCTTTAAAACACATTTCTTTACTGCAGTCTGTAGTGAAAACAAATCATACCATCAAGAACAACTTGGTTTCAGCTACAGATTTACAACAGACTACAGCATGACCAGGGAAAAAGGTCTGCAATTAATAAAAAACGTTTTGCAATCATATGCCTAATGACAATTATAATGAACAGTACAAAAGGGGTTAAAATTTCAGCACTTGCTATTGGGCGTCCTGTAAAAGGGTCTTTTCTTCAATGGCCTGTTTGATGATTTCAGCCAGCTTCAAGCGATCTACTTTGTCAGAAAAAGACCTACCTGTGAAGAAAGAAGGTTGATACTTTACTAATATCCAAATAATTAGTCAAAGAGGGCTCACATTACTGTTTTTCATACTTAATACTTCACTTTTTCCAGAGTTCGTGTGAAACAACATGTCTTTAATGTCACTTTTAAATTAAAAATCATTAAATTGCATAAATACTGTAATTTCCTTACTGCCAAGAATTGGTTAGCCATTCGTCCTATATTTATATTTTTTCACTTTGTAACAATCCAGCATCTTAAAAGATTAAAGAAAGAAAGAAACTAGAAATGAACTAAAGCACTGATGCTACAGAACCAAACCCTAGCTTTAGTGCAACACAACTACTATTTCCTCAGCAAATGCAATTCTAGTCTTAATTTTACACCCATCCTGTCGTTAAAAGGTCAAAGAGCACATGAGCAAAAAAATACCTATTCTGACACTTCTTTGAGGTTGCTCATGACTGTTTAGAACTAAGATAACATTAGGACACCATTTGAAGTTATCTGTAATAAAAAATGTAATTGATTCAAATGTCGAACTTTAATCTCTATCTTTTTTTCACATAGATTCAGATGTTCAAGTCTATAGTAAATAGAGCAAATAAACTGCAAACACATACCATCCCAACTTAATCCTTGCAATCCATCTCTGAGAAGTTTGCAGTCGCGATTGAATCGCCACGCTTCATGCATGACTTCATTTAGCTTCTCATCCTCATTGTCACCTGTAAAAACAACAGAGACATTGTAAGTACTACAGCAGTTCATAGCGCTGTGTTATATAATGCACCTTCTAGAAAGAATAACCTAAGGACACCATAAACACCACAAACCTACGCTGTATCTCCATACATACCAGCCTGTGGTAAGATGCACTGTGCGATTACATCCCGAAGTTTTTCCAGAGCCACGTTGGTGTCCTCCGCCTCGTCCTCTGGATCATTAATGAAAAGTTCATCGCTAGGTTTGGTGCTGCATGAGGCAGAAGTCAAACACGGATCTGTAAGTGCATCCTGAATCATGCCAATAAAATGAACAGGGACACAGCAGAGAGGGGAGGCTCACCCAAGTAGCTTTCTCTTTCTCAAAATGGGGTTGTTGACGGAGTTAAGTGGCTTTAGACTGAGATTGAGGTCCTGTATCCTCATGGTGGCCAGTTGCTCAGCATGGGCCTGCTGGATTCCAGCCACAACTGCCTGGACCAACAATATAACAACACATAACTTCTATATTTATTATGCACATGTGTAGTGCACTATGTGTACAGAGATGCAGCAATCAGTTCTTGGATGCACTGCGCTTCTTTTGTACTTAATCTGTTCCCGAAAAAATTCAGAATTGATTGAATTTGAACACTTGCTGTATGGTGGGGCGCGTCTTATTAACACTAGTATTTTCCTCTTTATTTCCATGAAGCTACTTCGTATAAAGCACTACATAAATCTGAAATCCTTGCACAAGTTCAAATATTTCAGAAATACCAGTAACATGCACAAACTATACAATTCCACCCCCTTCACAGCATCCAGCTCGGGTTTCTGCACACACACACACACACACACACACTATAAAGCGAATATCAAAGATTCCACAAAATTCTGAATAGGCAAAGCAAATTACCTGAGCAATCACAGGCTTTACTGGAATGGATTTCAGTGCTATCTAGCTTAGCAGCAGTTACGTGAGCCTGAAATACCTACGCTTTACAGTAACCTGGGCGTCCATTGCAACAGAATTAAATGTTATAAATGTGCACACTCGATCACCGACGAGTGACCGTTTGTGTCTTGTGCAATGCAAACAACAGCTAAACAATGGCTAATCTAGTGATTTAATGTCTGTGACTGATGATGCATCTCATGCAAAGTGCATGCGTTTTGTCATCAAGAGTCTGTGTGCAGTCAAACTCTTCTGGATGCACAGACATCTGTGCGTCTGAATGCATCATCTGTGCATGTGTCTGGCATTCTTTGCAGTAACTGACACATCCACTGGGTGGCAACATCACAAATTGCTTTCACAAAGTAGTCAAAGCAATGCTGAAATCATAATAGAAGTCAGAGAGCATGTTTCTCTTAGCTAATAGTCATTACACACAAGCAGCGGCAATACAACTTTACAAGACAATGGTGGGCATTTTTTGTTTACCCGGTATATGATGTTTCTTCTTTGTCTTTCAGAGTCGCAGATGCTTGCCCAAAGTTTCATAGTGTAGCTTCAACTTAAATCAAAGCTTAAGTTAAGATACTAAAGTTCAACTAAACGATACATTTTCCCTCCCACATCTGAAATGTACTGCAGAAAGCGTTTAAAATCAATGACAATGTTGCTCCAGGGACTGTGTCTGCATCGAGTGCATTAAAGATTGGCAGATTGGTCGGAGCTCACCTTGTCCATCATCATTTGAGCAGAGGGAAGCACATTGTCCAGCGCCTCAGTGCAGTTGAGCCAAGGATGGGCTAAAACTTCCTCTATGTTTAGTCTCTCCTCCGGCTTGACTTTAAGTAGCCTTGATGCAACAAAATATGTCAGATGTGACTTATGTTTACGTGAGACAAAAGCGGGTAAAATTGAGTAAAAGATTAACTAATCATACATAGTTGCTTCATTATTATTATTTTTTAAAGTTAAACCAACGTTGGTTAATAGTAACCAATCTTAGCTGCTTTGGATAAAAGCAGCGTCTGCTAAATGCATAAATGTACAATCCTAGACTCCTAGTGGCACCAGAGTATTTGAGGAACTGACATCACAATAAAGAACTAAGATTTTAAACCAGTGCCAAATTTCACAATTTTTTACCAAAGATCTAGACGAGGCTGGCACGGACTCGAGACTCGAGTAACAGAATCAGTACATGCCTACATACGTTCTGTGCTTGGCCTCGAATAAGGAGGAAAGCATGTTTTGATCAAATAGAAAAGTGAATGGAAAGTCACTCACTTGCGGACAATGTCCTTGGCCATTTCAGATATTTGACTCCACTCCTCCTCTGGGAACTCAAAGGTGCCCGTCATGATTTTTTTGCGCATGTCTTTAGGGATGGTGCGGCTGTGGTGTTTGGAGTAGAACGGAGGATATCCGCAGAGCATTACATAGACGATCACCCCCAAGGACCACAGATCACAGCTCTGAAGAGCGGACGAGAAAAGCAAGAAAGAATGAATGCACTGTCTTTACTACTAGCGAGCGAATCACCGCCAGTTTGTACGTCTTGCGACTAGACTTAAAGTGAAAAAAGCGTAAAACTGCATGCAAAAAAACAACAACAAAAAAAAAAACGGCCCCAATACATTCAAGAAAAATGTATAATAATAATTCAATGATGAAAATGTATATGTTTTGTCTGTCCAAAAGTATTAAGGATTAATTATTGCACAGACTGAAAAGGAAAATAAAGTCACTCATGCATATAGACCAAAATGTTTGAGTAACGAATGACAAAATCCAAATATTTCCAAAGGGTTCAAACACTGAGAAAGAAAGTTTACCTTGTTGTATGTGTAAGGTGTGGGTGAGGTAGGTATAATTCCAGACTTTTCTTTCTGGTGGCGTCTTTGTGCCTCCAGCACCTATTGAAGAAAGTTAGTTCACATAAGACTGATCAAAGAGTTCATGTGTAGCTGCCAAGATCAGAAAAACACAGTAAAAATGACCAACTAATGTTTTAAAGGGGCCACACCATAATACCAGTCAAAGGTTTGGACACGCTTACTTTGTTATCATGGTCATAATCATTTTATCATTATTTACTAGAATTACAATAATCCATGAAACTTCATGACCATAGAAACTTGTTGTCTTTTCCTTGCACTATTCAGTATAAGACATCTATTAAATAAATTGATTAAAAGTTTTGTTTCGTTGTTTTGACCCATTATCATCAAGAAAAGTAAATATGGATAAAGGACCAGTGAAATGCGATTTTTCATGATTTGACAGTAGGAATTGAGAGCGATCATCTATATATAATAAGTCACTGAGGTCTTACCTGCGGTGCTACATAGTATGGAGTGAACTGTGGGGTCATTAAATCACCTTGGTCGATTTTGGCAAAACCAAAATCACACAGTTTCACCGGAGCGTCCTAATGGAGCAGTTAGACACAAGAAACGTGATTCAGAATCTAATAATGGAAAAATGTCCTTCCTGATTATTGAAATAACATTTGCTCAATTCTAAGCAATTTAAGAGATTAGGATTTCTAAAACAATACATGCATTGTGGGTATGACTGACAAAATACAAGATTGTATGATGCATCATTACTGTGAACAGCAATAATAATAATAATAATGGGTTACGAACACTTCATATTAAATCATATGCATTAAATCCAAATAATAATAGTCAGCATTTTAACTGTAAAGTCACTTTTGCCCCTGTGCGTGGGAGATCAGGACCACAACTGACCAAGACCCTGATCAATCACTTTATTTGCACTGTAATCAATGAAATCAAATAAATTAATGCAATAAATTATTATTCAGGTCTCAGATCTCACCAGTGAATTGTCCTTGAAGAGCAGGTTCTCTGGCTTCAGGTCTCGATGTGCAATATTTAATGAATGACAGTGTTGTAATGCAAGGCTTATCTGTAAAAATAATGGAAATTTAGTCAAACTGCTGGTTATAAATATACAGGTGGTGGTCATATAATTGGAATATCATCAAAAAGTTGATTTATTTCACTATTTCTATTCAAAAAGTAAAACTTGTATATTATATTCATTCATTACACAGACTGATATTTCAAATGTTTATTTCTTTTAATTTTGATGATTATAATTGACAACTAAGGAAAATCCCAAATTCAGAATCTCAGAAAATTACAATATTGCATAAAATACAAATAAATGATTTTTAGAAATCTTGACCAACTGAAAAGTATGAACATGAAAAGTTTGAGCATGTACAGCACTCAATACTTAGTTGGGCTCCTTTTGCCTGAATTACTGCAGCAATGCGGCGTGGCATGGAGTCTATCAGTCTGTGGCACTGCTCAGGTGTTATGAGAGACCAGGTTACTCTGATAGTGGCCTTCAGATCTTCTGCATTATTGGGTCTGGCATATCACATCTTCCTCTTCACAATACCCCATAGATTTTCTATGGGGTTAAGGTCAGGCAAGTTTGCTGGCCAATTAAGAACAGGGATACCATGGTCCTTAAACCAGGTACTGGTAGCTTTGCCACTGTGTGCAGGTGCCAAGTCCTGTTGGAAAATTAAATCTGCATCTCCATAAAGTTGGTCAGCAGCAAGAAGCATGAAGTGCTCTAAAACTTCCTGGTATATGACTGTGTTGACCTTGGACCTCAGAAAACACAGTGAACCAACACCAGCAGATGACATGGCACCCCAAACCATCAGTGACTGTGGAAACTTTACACTGGATCTCAAGCAACGTGGATTGTGTGCCTCTCCTCTCTTCCTCCAGACTCTGGGACCCTGATTTCCAAAGGAAATGCTCAATTTACTTTCATCAGAGAACATAACTTTGGACCACTCAGCAGCAGTCCAGTCCTTTTTGAAGCGAGACGCTTCTGACACTGTCTGTTGTTCAAGAGTGGTTTGACACAAGGAATGCAAAGCTGAAACCCATGTCTTGCATACGTCTGTGTGTAGTGGTTCTTGAAGCAATGACTCCAGCTGCAGTCCACTCTTTGTGAATCTCCCCCACATTTTTGAATGGGTTTTTGTTTCACAATCCTCTCCAGGGTGCGGTTGGACTTTTTTCTAACACATCTTTTCCTTCCCTTCGCCTCTCTATTCATGTGCTTGGCCAGACAGCTCTGTAAGCAGCCAGCCTCTTTTGCAATAGCCGTGTTTCCACTGTCATGGCCAGTGCGAGCCAGGGCTTAAAATGGGCCAGACGGGGCTAATAGTCTCGGGCCAGTAGCACCGAGGCCAGAATAGCGCAGCGTTTCCACTGTCTGTCCTGAAGCTCCGCTGCGCTTCACTAAAACACGTGCTTTACAAGCCTCTCAGGAACAACGTCGCGAAACAACATAATTTCAGCAACAAAGAGAAGTTATCAGAAAATTAAGAAATAAGTCACTGGAACTAGCGCGATCACAAAACGAATATGATAAAAGTGGCTGTTTGTTAGCATGCTTTGTTAAATATTTAAATTCAAAAGCATCGATGTTTTACTATAGAATACGTGATACATTGATCATAATGAATTAATTTATCAGGACTCAAAATTAGTCACACAGAAATAAATTTCGTTCTATTTTATTTTTATGAAAATATTTTTTTTTATATTTATGAAAATAGCTTGCTTATTCAGTCGAGTCTGTTATTTGTAGTCTATACATCACATTAAGAATGAATGATAATATCTCTGTTTTTATAAAAGCTCTATAACAAAAAACATTATTATATTTTTATGATAGGCTACGTGGAGCTAAACTCTTGAGACGAGATTTATGACAGATAAAATATGTTACTAAAAAAATTCATGATTGTGACATCTGATTTCTCCAAGTGGTTGCATTTATCATGTTTACTATGGTAATGTTATTGTTTACAAACATTCGCCTATGACTTCGGTTTACCTGGGCTCATAACACTAGCACAGAATCAGTTCAGAATCAATCACCAAAAGAATCAGTTCAGTTCAGGCGCTCTGTGTGTCGGTCTGCTTCACGCTGAATCACACATGCACAGTATCATCAGCTCCTCGGTTCTCGAATCGGACGCGTCTGACAGAAACGGTTCTTGACTCGAGAACAAGTCATTCTGTTGTTCGTTATCTGGCTCGGCTCGGTGTTCATCTTCACTTCTCTCTTCACAGCAGTTCAGTCAGTGTACTGTTTGAGTAAATGAATTACTCCGGGATATTGGCTTGTTTTAACTCTGAGGGAGTGTCAGCCACATTAAACAAGTTAACAGCTTAAGTCATTTGTGGATTAATGCGTATTGGAGACGCGAACCGTTTCAAACGATTCAGTCCGATTTGGTGAACTGGTTCAAAAAGATCCGGTTACATCGAATGATTCGTTCGCAAACCGGATATCCCTTAAACTGCAGTGTTTTGAACTCTCTTACTTACGGCTTTGGAACGACATGAGGGCGAGTTATTAATGACATAATTTTTATTACTGGGTGAACTTACCCTTTAATGACAGCTTTCCTTACAATATATACTACTCCTAAAACAACAAATATCCCTATATATCGCCTTGCTTACAGTATCGCAACATTGTATAGCAACCCCTGTATCTTGATATTCTTGGCAATACACAGCCCTAGACGAAACTGTGTCTTATTACACTGTGTGACTTATTACTTATGTCTCGGCTATGTGATAGACTGTTAGATTAATCCATACTGAGTAAAAAATGTCCAGAGTTTATTGTAAATTTGATCAATTTCAATATGATATTGTTTTTCACCCAGCCCTAGACCAAGCAGGCTTTGGTGAAAGCTTGGACTGAAGACAGTTTTGCATTATAGCTTTCTTGTTGGCCTCTAAATTAATTTTTCACCATCAATTGAGCTGCTACATTACCCAAATTAACTGTAGGAAAAGAGCAATAATTTCCATCCCCAAGAATAATATAACTTGTATTACTTCTTCAGACCAGAGCCTAACTCAACAAGCAAGGCCTTTAACTGTGAAGCCTGTACCTGTTTAGTGACCTGACTGGCCATCTTCTCTGTAAAGTGCTTGTGCTGGCTGATTCTGTGGAACAACTCGCCACCTTCCATCATTTCCATGACATTCAGTAACCTTGCCCTATCAGAGAGAAGCACAGAAAACAGCAGATTACTTACATTTGAGGTAGTAAGAGCATTAGAAACCTTTTCTTTGTACTGTACGTGTAGTAAGTGCTATGTTGTGTGCACGAATGCTGCTGAACTCCATTACCTCGGACTGGATTCATGAGGAAACTGTACGCTGTTGGCATACACCTCCATTATTTTCACAATGTTGGGGTGAGAGGCACACATCATATGAAGCCTAACCTGCGAAAAAAAAAAAAACAGCAGAGAATTAAAACGTTCTGTAAAATCTAAATTAAAATTTATTAAAGCCCTGATATACTTCAAGCGAAGTTCTTTTTCGTTCTTCGCTTGGGGGTAAAAAGAAGTCAGAAAATCCAGCACTCCAATCAAGTAAAGTCACGTCATTTTTATTTAAATAGCACTTTATACAACCGATTGCCTTAAACCAAACCACTGTACAGTCTTAAATATGTAAGTTTTCACTGCAGAGGAATGATGGGAGATTTGGTTTTCACAATCCAGAGATGTCCAAATCATGGTCATGGATGTAATGAATTTTTTTTTTTTTATTACCTGTACCTTCCAAAGCTATTCAAACAGCAAATAAATTATACAGAGAAAGCGATCAAAGAACATTTACATGGTCAAGGAACAGTATATGACTTACTTCAGTCTAGCTTGAGTTTAAGCACTCTTAAAAAATTCCTCTTATAAATCAGAAAAGTTGTCTATACACGGTTTAATGAATTAATCTTCTACTTTTTTTTATTTCAGCGATGAATTACCTGAATGCCTCTGCATTTATAAACTAAACTATAACAACAGACTCGCGTGTAATTGGTTAAAATTAGGGTTGGGTATCGTTTGAATTTTATAGATTCCGATTCTTATCGATTCCTAGTTTCAATTCCAATAAGATAAAAAATCCAATATAAAAAAAGATTAAGTCAAACATTTAGATGTCAAACATGTTTGTCTTTTAACAAAGCATTCTGTTGCAGCTGAAGAACATGAGCAAAAATCAGCAGTCTACAAAACACTGCAATAGGAATTTTGCCTGTGCTTAAAAAAACAAAACAGTCAGTAATAAGATAGGAACAAACAAATCAATTAGCAATATCATAAATTACAATTAAAGGGTTAGTTCACCCAAATATTAAAATAAAAAAATATTAAAACTAAGACTAGTTTTTGCTATTTTTGGACCAAAATGTATTTTCGATGATTCAAAAAATTCTAACAGACCCTCTGATGTCACTTTGATGATGTTTTTCTTACCTTTCTGGACATGGACAGTAGACCGTACACACAGTTTCAATGGAGGGACAGAGAGCTCTCGGACTAAATCTAAAATATCTTAAACTGTGTTCTGAAGATGAACGGAGGTCTCACGGGTTTGGAACAGCATGAGGGTGAGTCATAAATTACTATTTAAATTTTTGGGTGAACTATCCCTTTAAACAAAATTTCAGGTACAGAAACTAATTAAAAGTTTAAAAACACTGCATAGTTTTTTATTTTATAAATAAAATAAAGATTAATCAATTGAAGATATTAAATATATTCAGTCAAGATTAGAGAATGATTTTCTTTTGTTTTTTGATTAACATTAATGACAAGCAGTGCGTTTATTAGGCAGATTTTGTTTCTTGAAGCAAAAATACTGTACACGTGTGTTTTCTTTCTCATCTGTTTACATTCATGTAAGACAAAAATGGCTGTGTTTATGATGATAGCGGAAACTGATAGTGTGGATATTGCGTAATTGATAGGTGACAATGAACCGGGACAAGCCATTATTTAAATTTGGAATTTACCAGGATTACAAGTCCTTGGAAAGTTTTGGGATAACGCAAGTATACAATTTCATGAAATATATCACACTGTGCATATGGTTTTTGGATATTTATTATGAAATTCTTATTTATTGTGCCTTTAAACATGAAAAAGCAGTGTCAGTTTTGCTTTTGTTTACAATTAACACTCCAGTTTCTAATATAAAGCAGCTTTTACTCAGACATCAGACTCAACAGAATAAATGAACCAGAGATTTCCATATCAAAGAGGGCGGAGCTCCAGACCACACCTATGACATCATCTCCACGGACCAATGGCAGGTCAAAGGTGTTAACCAGCAGGAATGAACGTTTTTTGGAAAGTTTGATTTGGCAAGCTGTTTTGAACTCCTGAAATGAACTGACTTTGTTTGAAATGATGTCACACCAGTTCATTCTTCGATTGCACCTGAAGTATAATGGGGCCTTTAATCTAGAACACCAAATAATTTAGATGTTCTTTAAATAAAAAAACCAAAGCATCCACACAGCACACACTACCTCATTGCGGGCTTTGGGTCTGTCAATCAAGATCTTTAGGGCGAACCGTTCTTGTGTCGACTTCTTTACACAAACCCTGGTGAAAAAAAACAGCAATACATTAGTTAACATCTTAACTCTGTAAAACCAAATATAGCCCAAAAATCTACCGTTTTTAAATGGAACGGTTTATTGAAACGTTCATTATGTGTTTTTGTTGAGAATCATATTTGATCCATCAGGATTTTATGGCTCATATAGAATGGTAAAGTGAGAATATGAACCAAACTGAAGCAAAAAAATATGCAATTTGATGAAGATGATTATATCTATGTGGCCAAAAATTAAGATGCAATTCCGATAGATTGTAATGGAAATCAATGAGATTTTATAACATTATGAGTTTAAATCAGTTGTCACTCTATATTTCTCAATAGTGTCTTAGTAAGATGGTATTTAAATGCTTAGTTTAATGCTGAACGCTATGAAGTTTCAAAACATAATGCAGTGCAGTACAATCATTGAGAAATAATAGTGCTGAAAAGATTAATCCAAAATAACTCATGAATACTTTTCCCCCAGGATGGTGGCTGATTTGTGTTCCAGCAACGAAACAGAAAATATTTAATGAAACAAAAATGCGTTCATAAAGTGGGAAATAACTACTTCTGCTGGAGGAGCTTTATAGTGTTAACAGCTGAATGTCATTTTTATTTAAAACTTATTTAATGCAGAAATTACCATTTAAAATCCCCTTCAAACTAACAGCATACTGTACCTCACAGGACCACTGATCCCAGCTCCCAGCTTCTGGGTCCAATTAATGTTGTACTCTTCCAGGATGGAGGTCTCCTGTAACAAGAGCATACTGAGTGTTTGGGAACAGTTCATTGTTCACTTCATAAACTAATCCACACTGACTGACCTGACTTAAAAACTGATTACTTTGCCATTGTTTTCAAATAGTTGATTTCTGCATTGCGTATCACAAGACGCATAAAACTGAAAGGGCTTAAAAGCATATTTAAAGGATAGAGTCAGAGAAGAATCCATGGCTAGTGGTTTTTAAAGAGTTATGATGCAACAAGTCACTGGCACAACGTTCAGTAGTAATAACATGTATTTAACAGGAAATGTCAGACTCAACATTTTATTATTGTGTAGTCAAATCATGTACTGCTGCTGTACTGAATTCAGCTTTCAAAGATCCTGTTGCTATTTTGAATGTTTAGAATGCATGTTAAAATGAAGGTACACATTTTAATGTAAAAAAAATTCTGAGTACAGTAATACCACACTGTAAATAAAAGTCCTTGCAAACAGTACTAATAATAGGCAAAGCAATACAGTGAATTTTGCTTCCATGTCGTCTTTCAGACTAGTGTAAATAAAACATCCAAAATACATATTTTAAGGGTTAATTTTATTACAATTTATCTATTTGTGTCTGTAGATTTAAATTACCTATCATTCACGCTGGTTTATATAACGGTTACATTTTTGGGGATTGTTGAAAATATTTTCTGATTCATGGAGTGATAAAAAACCCATAGCTCCAATATGTCAACAAAATGAAAAAAAAATGTTGAATCTGGCTTTATCAAGTGTTTAGATTTCTGTCCTGGAAAAGTATGGAAATGTGTTAATTTAATTAGATAATGACTTATTTTCATATTTAAACCTAATATTTTAAAACATGCTTGTAATACAAAGCAACTGTTTTGGAGAATGTACGATGAGATTTGTAGTAGCTTGCCTTGAGTTATAATTACCGCAATGTTATTCAGATGCTGGTCATATAATTAGAATTTCATCAAAAAGTTTATTTCACTAATTTCATTCAAAAAGTGAAACGTGTATATTATATTCATTCATTACACACAGACTGACTGATATATTGATAGATTTACGTTCATTTCTTTTAATATTGATGATTATAACTGACAACTAAGGAAAATCCCAAATTCAGTATCTCAGGAAATTTGAATTAGAAATGACATGGCACCCCAAACCATCACTGACTGTGGAAACTTTACACTGGACCTCAAGCACGGTGGATTGTGTGCCTTTCCTCTCTTCCTCCAGACTCTGGGACCCTGATTTCCAAAGGAAATGCTCAATTTACTTTCATCAGAGAACATAACTTTGGACCACTCAGCAGCAGTCCAGTCCTTTTTGAAGCGAGACGCTTCTGACGCTGTCTGTTGTTCAAGAGTGGCTTGACACAAGGATTGCGAAGCTGAAACCCATGCCTTGCATACGTCTGTGTTAGGGCTGCACGATGTGTCGTTTAAGCATCGATATCGCGATGTAGGAATCCACGCTAGTCACATCGCAGGATGTGCGACGTGGGCTGTCGTAGTTGATCCGTTATTCATTAACTGTATTGGCCAGCTGCTCCCCGGCCCTTGACGGATGTGATTTGCGGATTAATTGCACAGCTTAACCATCATAGTTTTTAAGTCCTGTCAGTTTAACAGGGCAGAGAGAGAGAGAGCGTGCGCGAGACAGAGAGCGTGCGCGAGAGAGAGAGAGAGAGAGAGAGCGCGCACGCCCCGGCCTCACGCTCACCGTCTTCAAACAACAAGAGCGCGGTCTTGCTCTCTTGCGCATATTAATCACTTGACACGATGGTGTTGATGTTTAAATCATTTAAAATGAGAATGTAAGTGTGCTCACCCCATTTTTGTTTATTAGATTTCATATCGTAATATATTTCACAGAAAAATAAAATATCGCAATGTCATTTTTTACCAATATCGTGCAGCCCCTAGCTTGAGTGTAGTGGTTCTTGAAGCACTGACTCCAGCTGCAGTCCACTCTTTGTGAATCTCCCCCACATTTTTGAATGGGTTTTGTTTCACAATCTTCTCCAGGGTACGGTTATCCCTATTGCTTGTATACTTCTTTTCTACCACATCTTTTCCTCCCTTCGCCTCTCTATTAATGTGCTTGGACACAGAGCTCTGTGAACAGCCAGCCTCTTTTCTAATGACCTTTTGTGTCTTGCCCTCCTTGTGCAAGGTGTCTAGACTGAGAGACCATTTAAAGGCCTTTGCAGGTGTTTTGAGTTAATTAGCTGATTAGAGTGTGGCACCAGGGGCCTGTTCTTCGTACATCGCTTATTACATCCGAGATCAAATGACACATCCAAGATGATATCATCATGCTAATCCTGATCCAGCTAATTGGGTTCTTCGAACACACCTGTTGTGTATGATTAGTATCGCTGGATTGAGTTATGTGAGATAATTGCGCGTTCATGTGTTGTCTTAAAAGGGGATATGTATCGATACTCGAAACCATGATCAGCAGCGCAGGGATTGGCTGGTGGCAAGACGGCAACGTAATGACATCATATAATTTAAAACGAGACCTGACGAAAAACTTCACAAATTTCTGGACTTTTATAAGGAAACAGCCAAGCAAACAAAACTACATAAATGTGATAATAGATACATGAGACAGATAATAGATACATGTTTTTATTTTATTAGATTTTTTTTCATGATTCCCAATTATTTAGATTCGCAATTTATAATAGTTGTGCAGTCTTTACATTTTTATTTCAATGTAGAAATTATCTATTCATTTCATTTTATATTAGGACAGATTTGTTACGTGACAGCATTAATGAAAGTTTCTTAAGGGTCAATATCATGTTATCTGCATCTCCTGCGCTCCATCAAGCCACTCTTATAATAGCAGTCATCACTCAAAAAGACTCTAATACAGTTATGAAGTAATAATTTCATGACACATAAATATTTCAGTGAGTAATATTTGAAAATATTTCAAATCCACTGAGTTAGCGACGTACGAAGAACGAGCCCCTGGTGTCTTCAATATTTAACTTTTTCATAATATTCTAAATTTCCTGTAATACTGAATTTTGGGTTTTACTTAGTTGTCAATTATAATCATCAAAATTAAATGAAAAAAAAAAAAAAACATTTGAAATATATTTCACTTTTTTTATGGAATTAGTGAAATCAACTTTTGATGATATTCTAATTATATGACCATGACCTGTATAATAGTATTTTCTGTAGGTATTGATTTAATTCTGCAATTAACAAAATTCAACAAACCAGAGTAAACTATGTAGTTTGCTGTTCTCTAAATTCTTAGAAACTCCATCATAATGTCATTTGTGTGGTTCTGAATCAGCGTTTCACCTATTTTTAGATGCTCCTATTCAGTCTGGTGTTGGATCGAGTTTTACCCGTTTCAATAACCTAACTGATATCATAGAAGAAATAGTATTGTTGTTATTTTGTAACACAGGCTCTGCAAATGTATTATTATAATCATCATTATATTTATTCTTCTCTTCGCCTGCCGCATCTCTCACTGTTTACAGCCTTTAGACATTGCTACAGGACGAGTAGGAACAGTTGTCTATTCATAATGGATGATAATCTTGTAATCCTTTTTTTACTTGTAATATGGACAGGGACATGATTGTTTTCTGTAACACTTGTTACATGTGTGTTTCATGTATTATCTATAGTAACAACAAAAAAATTATGTATAATTTCAAGCAACATGCATTTTTTTAAATTATTACTCTATTCACTGTGTGCACAATTATTAGGCAAGTGATTATTTTGACCATATTATATCCATAATTTCGAAGTCCAAGCAGTATAAACTTGAATGCTTATTGGATTTAATGCATATCAGGTGATGTGTATTTGTGTAACGAGGGAGGATGTGGCCTAAGGAGATCAACATCCTATATCAAGGTGTGCATAATTATTAGGCCAAAATGGGCCAAAAAAAGAGATTTAACCGACTCTGAAAAGTGAAAAATTGTAAAAAGTCTTTCACAGGGATGCAGCACTCTTGAAATATCTAAGATATTGTGGTGTGATCACAGAACCATCAAACTTTTGTAGCAAATACTCAACAGGGTCACAAGAAACGTGTCGAGAAGACGCAAATTAACAGCCAAAGATTTGAGAAGAATCAAACATGAAGCTACAAAAAAAACGATTATCCTCCAGTGCTGCCATATTCCACAACTGCAACCTACCTGGAGTGTCAAGAAGTACGAGGTGTTCAGTTCTCAGAACTGAAGGTAACTGAAGGTAAAAAAGACTGAAACCCGGCCACCTCTGAACAAGAGCCATATGTTGAAACGTCAAGAATGGGCCAAGAAATATCTGAAGACAGATTTTACAAAGATTTTGTGGACTGATGAGATGAGAGTGACTCTTGACGGATCAGATGGATGGGCCTGTGGTTGGATCAGTAACGGACACAGAGCTACACTTCGACTCAGACGCCAGCAAGGTGGAGGTGGGATACTGGTATGAGCAGATATTATTAAAGATGAGCTAGTTGGACCTTTTTCGGACTGAAATTTGACTCAAAAAATCAGTTCTCATACCTACTGCCAATTTTTAGAAGACAATTTCTTCAAGCAGTGGTGCAGGAAAAGTCTGCATCTTTCAAGAAGACTTTAATTTTTCTGCAAGACAACGCTCTGTCACATGCATCAAAGTACTCCACTGCGTGGCTGGCCAGTAAAGGCCTTAAAGATGAAAAGGGACTCCCTTCTTCACCTGACTTAAACCCTACTGAGAACTTTTGGGCCCTTCTTAAGCAATAAATTTACAGTGAAGGTAAACTGTACACCTCTCTGAACAGTGTCTGGGAGGCTGTGGTTGCGACTGCACACACACAAAAAAAGTTTATTCTGTCCAGATCAAGAAACTGACTGACTCCTTGAATGGAAGTCTTGTGACTTATTCAAAAACAAATGGCGCCACCGCGCGTGACCTCGGACGCCTTCATTATTCATAAAAATACTGTAATATTCTGTAATAACACAGTGGTCGTCTTATTACTGGGCGGATTGCTTTGTTAACTCTAACTTTTTTTCTTAGTGGACGCTTTAAGATAATATTGTGTACTATTTTCAACTCACATTGATATTTTATTTGACATTTTTGGGGCTAGCAGCCATATGCCAAGCAGGATAATGCACAGACAGCAGGAAAAGACACGTGTCAGAAATTACGGTGTAAGAAGTTACAGAATGTAAAGACATAACTCGGCCGCTTTTGTTGATTAGTTAGTCGACTTAACGTACCTTGATGAATCGGTCCACGCTGGGGTCCTCAGACATGATGATAACTGTGACACCCGCAGATATTCCCTCTTTTTGTCTTCAACAGGCTCTTACAGGTGCGATCTTCCCTAAATCTGGACGTTGCACGAGATCTAAGTGCTAAGATGCCTTCTTATGAACACTTCCCATGCTGTCCAATGAACTTTGCGCCGTTGCGTAACGTTAACTGGCATTAAATGCAATGCACTGAGTGACAGACCACTAGACAGTTAAAAGCAATAAAAGACGCGACTTTCTGAGCTAGACGTGCTTGGCTAGCATCTTACACGTGCATTCCACAGACTAGCCACCGCGGAGGTTGCCGTACATCTAGCCACTGTTTGCCAGCTGCTCCACGCTGTCCCTAACAAGTGAGCAACGAAACCGGTGAAGGACAATAAAAGCGAAATTCCTCGTCGGCTGCCTGTTCTCGGTAACGTAGTGCAGCTGTTAGCTCCGAAGCTCGCGTTCACAGCAGACGCTAACTCTATGAGCGCCACGACCACCTTGATCCTGCGATTTACGCTCGCCTAGCGTTACCCAGCTCTCAGCGGTTAAGAGTGTCTTGAAAAGCACCATAGAGACCTGATACTATCCTAGGCTTGTTTGCTAAGGTGCTAGTGCTACCTTTGATCCAAAGCTGGGGAAGATTGTTCTTCGTTGTTACACGCCACATTGCGCGAGCAGCGATCCGAGCGCATTCCGCCACCTAATGGAGAGGAGCTCAACTCAGCACTATGAGGTGTAATTCGTGCCTTTACTAAGGCTAAGCTATGAGGTGACATAATGATTATGTTTACATGGACGTCAGTAATCTAATTATTTAGCTTATTCTGAATAAGAGAATAATAAGATTAAAGGGTTAGTTCACCCCAAAATTAGAACTATGTTATTAATGACTCCCCCTCATGTCATTCCAAACCTGTAAGCCCTCCGTTCATCTTCGGAACACAGTTTAAGATATTTTAGATTTAGTCCGAGTGCTCTCTGTCCCTCCATTAAAAACCTATGTACGGTATACTGTCCATGTCCAGAAAGGTAATAAAAATATAAAGTAGTCCATGTGACATCAGAGGGTCAGTTAGAATTTGTTGAAGCATCAAAAATACATTTTGGTCCAAAAATGTCTTCTCTTCCGGCTCTGTTGAGAGCTCGACTGCTGTGACGGTTGACATAAGACGCTGCTGACGTGTTATCTTTGTTATTGGGCGCACCAGATAACGCGTCAGCAGCGTCTTATGTCAACCGTCACAGCAGTCACGCTCTCAACAGAGCCGGAAGAGAAGACATTTTTGGACCAAGCTCTTCTTATCCTTCTATCCTATACACAGGATCCACCCAGAAAAATTAGTTGGGATGATAGTTCTTGTCACAGATAGGCTGATATTTATGGTTTACAAACCACACACAATTGCTGCTTTATGTAAGCCACTATAAAATTAAAATCAGAAAAACTGAGAAATATACATGTGCATTATAACAATCAATATAAAATTTTCTTCCTAAGGTGGCCAATCATATCTAACAATAAATGCAGCAGAATCATGAACAACACATGTAATATCTATTTTGATCTGCATGTAATTACAAAAATTTAATCAGAAAATGACAAATATTTATGCACATTAAAAATGTGTTAAGAAAAATGAATAAATTAATAAAACATATCTGAAGCATTTATTACACAAATCAGTGCATACATGCAAATAATTATAGTCATTATGTATGACGATGCTGTCTATATAATGCTTGAATTAAACAGAATAAAGTCAACCCAATACACATCTTCTCTCCTTTTGTCTGGTGGATAATCACAGCAATAACTTCTGTAAAATCAACTATATGTGACTAACTAATCATCACAGATAGAACTTAACTTTTACAGAAGATAATTTGTAATAAACACATTATTTTTCAGTTTAAATTACTTGTATTGATGGATGAGAATCAAAATAATGTTAATTTTTAATGACTCTTATTTTAATTACTCTCAAGTCACAGCTTTTCTGAGGGACCTTAATCTACCGTACTAGAGGTCTTCAGAGGTCCGGGGATTGCTCCTTCTTCATGTGAGGAAGCTGAACAACAAAGATGCTTCCTTACCACCCTGATACACACACTAACCTGTGTGAGAGTGTTTTCATAGCTGCTGCTAACCGTCAGGTCACGACTAGGGGTGCTCCGATCACGATCGGCCGATCGTTAATGCGCATCTCGTCAGTAAAGCTGGTTTTCTAATCATCTTGCTCTATGAGAAATCAAGCACCTGATGGAATTAACTGCTGATTAGAAAACCGGCTTTACTGACGAGATGCGCATAACGATCGGCCGATCGTGATCGGAGCACCCCTAGTCACGACGGATGAATTATTGGCCAAAATATGGCTTTCAACCTATCAGTGTGGTCAAATGTGATTGGCCACAACACACACACACACACACACACACACACACACACACTAGGACCCCCAGATATTTTATTTTAGTGTAAATAACAAAGAAAGAGCTGAACAAATTTACACAGTATACGGTAAATGTCCTGAATTAATTATTACTATTATATTATTACAACCATTAATGTGACTGACATCTGTTTTTGGTTAGTTGTCATGTCCCTTTAAAGGAGCTATGTGGAGGTTTTTACTTAAAAAAATTTTAAGATAGAGTTTTCATTTGTACATGTATGAGCCAACCAAGATGTAAAAAAAAGAATGACAACTCGAATGTCCACCATGGTTGCCTCTATCAGCCTGTAGGCTCAATTGTGTGTGGAGGAGTCGGGCCCGAATTGGTGCGAAAATTCACAAAATGTGACGTCATGCGCGTTCATGTCTACTTGGCCTTACAACCGTACGGCACGCCAGCCATTATAGTAAGCAGCGGCAATAGTGTTTTCGGATGGACTCTGTGGATGGAAAGAAGTGACCAGCCTCCAGCAGCACAATTCAGACACCCACGGACACTCCTCATAAGTAAAAAAAAACAAAAAAAAACATATCTAGTGTGGCAAAAAGAGAGAGCAACCGGTGCACTGAGAACAAGCATGAGACTGGCTGCAGTTCCTCTAATGGCCACTGGTGTCAGTAACGGTTAGAAATTTCAGAACCTACGCAATATGTAGTTTCACAACAAGGTTCGGGAGGAGCACGTCAGATACTTAGCCTAATTAGCACAGGTGGAGCCACTTAAGATAATCAACCTTAGGGTATAAATACAGCTGTCTCCATTGACGGTTTATCAGCATCCTGGTTCGCTCTGTCTGCCATCTTATCACAGACCCAATTTTCCTTCCACCGAGGAGATCTACACCAGGGAATGTTCAGATCTGCTACTTTTGCTGATATCCATGATCATTAAACACGGCCGCTGAGCACCATCAAACATCATCGCGACAGCTGGTCTTCTCGCCAAGCCACACATCTTGGCCAATAGACCGTGCAAAGCCCGAGCTCGACACCACGATTGATCCGATCAAGACCGGACTGTCCTCGAGTGCTGGAATCACACCTCAGTTCTTACCCACCGCGGCTCAGCCTGTCACCGCGGCTTTTCCGGCCTAGGTGCAGTTTGAGGCTGCCTCCTCTAGCGGCCCAGACCGCGCATCGTAACCAATACAATTTCAGGTGAAGACGCTAAATACAGGTTCGCGGCTAGAAAGTAGTGCGGGAGCTGCGTGGAGTTCCGATCACATACGTATACGGAAATTTCAGATCCGATTTGAGCCTCGGATGTGTTCAAATATTTGAACTTCTGCGACTAGACCGTATATGAATGCCCAACCAGATGTGAAGTATTCTAATCAAATCTATCGGTGCGAGGTCAGAATTACCAATATTTTGTTAACTTTAACATTATTCTTCAAACACTATTTATGTAAAATGGTGGTTTATAATAATTATGGGAGAAATAATTATTAAACCATTATTTACTTGATTAGCCCCATAAAACATTTTTTATTTTGGGGGTCATCTGATTTGTGACGATGTATTCATACATTATATTCATTAAAATTATAAATTTTACCATGGTGAACATGCCAAGGTAACAGTTGCTGCACGACCAGTTTGAAAGTTCTGCACGACTACCTAGAGGGAGAAATGTGACAATCCTGTCCAAATGTCGTGTGCCATGGAAGGTGGCTTAAAGTTTGTTAAATGCGGTTATGACGTAGTTCTGTTGGATGACGATGCCATTTTTTTTACCATGAAGCCAAGGCATTTTTTCCAGAGTCGTCATCCACACTGAAATGTCCAAAGATATTATCTGCCTTACCGTGCATGTTTAAACCTCACACAGACATAAGTTTCATGCAATTATTCTGGCAGGAGCAATTTATTTAGGGACATATTTCACCATTTACTGGCATGATCGGTTAGAATTTATCTAATACACCACTACCCTCGTTTTGCCGCAGGACATCAAGTGTGAGTAAAAATTCTGTTGTCTGTCTAGGACTATAATATGAAAAGCATGAAAGTAAATATCCTTAGAAACTGCTTGAAAGTAAATAGCACATAACTGCAATTAATGTTATTGCCATAATCATGTCTATTGGTATGTTTTACAAGACTAAATTATATTCATTGTTTTCAGAAGCCTCTGTTTCCACAGTCTATACTACAATGTGAAACCAGTGTTCCAAATGTATCCGTTTTGGAGGCCGTTTAAAAAGGCCGGAAGGCCAAAACAAGAGGAATGATGCTTTTCCAACAGGAACGTACTAATGTGGACAAAGGCTTAAGGAATTATCAAATTAGGCAACCAATCGCTACGCTGGCAACACAGTAGGCTACGCATTAATTTTTTAGGTTGCCCCATCAAATGTTAATAACCTGTCTACTCTTCACACAGCCAAGGAGGGGGAAGATGGGCCTAGTGGTTAGAGAGTTTGACCCCTAACCCTAGGGTTGTGGGTTCTAATCTCGGGCTGGCAATACCATGACCGTGGTGTCCTTGAGCAAGGCACCGAACCCCCAACTGCTCCCCGGGCGCTGCAGCATAAATTGTTGCCCACTGCTCCGGGGGTGTGTTCATGGTGTGTGTGTGTTCACTGCTGTGTGTGTGCACTTTGGATGGGTTAAATGCAGAGCACGAGTTATGAGTGTGGGTCACCATACTTGGCTCAGTGTCATGTCACTTTCATTTTTTTTTCACTTTCAACAACTACAGCAGTCGAAGCAAGCTCCGCAGGCGACCAAAGCAGCTATCTCTCCTCTTCTTCTCATGCTCCCCTTTACTTATCTGCTTTCCGTATCTCCTCACTGCCTCAGCAGTGTCTGCTCCCGCAGGAGCCTTTTCTGTATCTCCTTACTGCCGCAGCAGTGTCTGGTCCCGCAGGAGCCTTTTTCCGTATTTCCTCACGGCCGGAGCAGTGTCTGCTCCCGCAGGAGCCTTTTTCCGTATCTCCCCACTGCCGCAGCAGTGTCTGCTCCCGCAGGAGCCTTTTCTGTCCTCACAAAAAAAATAAAAAATAAAAAAAATTCATCATTCAATGGGTCGTGGTTCTCCTCTGGCAAAAGTCGACATCACCTCTGCTTCAAAGTTATGCCTATTCCTAGGTGGTGGTGATAGTATTACGTATCGATTATAGTCAAGACGATATTAGACTCATTCTCCTATTATTGTATATTATTATCATTATTAGGCGGCCTACTATAATTCAGCTACCAAACTGCTCCGTTATTCCATTTCACGCTTGCCCGTGCTTGCAAGGATGATTCGAGCCTGTAGGCGGTTTGGAAGTCTCAATCCACAAACAGACGTACATCGTCTGCAGATACAAGGTATTTCATTGCACTTTAACAAGTAATCTGGTATGCGCAATATTCTAAACCAGCCTCACTAACTAAGTTTAATGCCACAGTTATGTTAGAATGTATCTCATTCTTTTGTTTCTGTGGTGTTGTGTCGGTCTCATCATGAGGTGCGTGGTCCGGAGCGTGTACGACCAATGCATCAGTTTCAACTAAACCTTACTCCAAATATATTTACCTGTTTTGAATACTATATTTAACATTTTCGTTTACGTCCATATTAGGGTTTAATTGTTGAACTTTAAATGAAATCCTCTATTGTTTCACCATTGACCGATTCCAGATCATTTAGATAGATAACTTCCGTGTGCAGATGCGCAAATTTTTCACAAGACAAGCGAGATGACAGTGGTACCCGATTACATGAACTAGCAGTTTTACATATAATATTTAACATCAGTTTATCAGTGAAAGTATATATTCTTTTAGACTATCGGTGATTCCATAGGCTCGCTTTCTTTCACCTGCATGGTTTAAAACAGCAAAAAGTCATGCCATGACAAGAACAGAGTCTCTCTCTTCCTCCACCCAAGCACGATTACATACGTATACATATCGTCGATCTCATGCACTGACAAGATGACGATTGACAATGACCATATCGCTGATTAATGGCACTCATCTGGGGTACACTGGCACAGGAAATTCTATTTATTTTTTGTACACTTCATTTTTCAAATACAATGACTGCACCAAGATTTTCTGACTTCATATCAGAAGCAGCTCATTGGATTCGTTAAACAATTATGCAGTGATCCTCATAGCATCTAGCCTTTAGACAACCAAATTGTTCTTAGTATTGAACCCCTGTCAGGCACTGCAAGAGTGCTCCCGGCTTGATCCAACCTTTGCCTTTTCCGTAAAAAAAAAAAAAAAAAAAACTTTGCTGTCTGGCCAAATACTGGCCATACAACTTTACCTTTCTGTCTTACGTTCGGAGAGGCTTTCCCGTTTGATGTCGTGAGTATTTACCTCCCATCAGACGTCGGTGAGAGTCTCCCGTCTAGACCACATTACTTTTTCCTTTCTACAGTCGGCGAGGCTTACCCATTCGACGCCGTGAGTATTGAGCTCCCGTCGGATGTTGGTAAAAGTCTCATGGCTAGACAACTTTTTTCATCCTTTGGTCAAAAAGGCTTACCCATAAGATGCCGTCAGTATTGAGCTCCCACGGGATGCTGGCGTGCGCCTCCAGGCCACACACCCTTACCTTTTCCTCCTACAGTCAGCGAGGCTTACCCGTCCAATGCCTTGAGTATTGAGCTCCCATCGGATGCCGGTGAGAGCCTCCTGGCAACACAGCTTTACCGTTTCCGTCTTACATCCTGAGAGGCTTACCCCCCCACCCCCCACAATTTCCGTCCCCAGTTGCAGAGTCGTGTTTTTATGGTGTATTGATTATGTGTTTTTGTTGCTGAGGTTTTTTTTCCTGTTCTTACACTGTGCTCCCAAAGGAGGTGTTGTTTTTTTCTCTCCTTGCTTCCCTAATGTTATGCTGTATTTCTTCCTCAATTCCCTGTCTTCCTTGTCGTATTATATGTATGTAGTGTATATGTGTATGTATCGATAGGCTGGTAGCTAATATACTTGTGACTAGTGACAATAAAGGGCTATTACTGTTTTATGAGGTATTCTACTGTTTGTTAGTTTTTTTAGATATTTCAATGTATTTTTACAGTGCTTTCTACATGTATCATTTTTATCTATTGTTCCTGACCCTTTTTCATATTCTAAATATATTTAGCTAAATATTGCAAAATCTGAGCACTGCATAAATGTCTTTATTAACTGATTAATTTGATAATACATGGAAGAAATGTTTGAGCTAATATTGTGGCATTTGTCTAGAAGAAATATTTGAAATGGTAAAGAGATATTTTCTTCCCTCTGGTTAGCTTCAAATGTCATTTATCTACACCATTTCAATCAAAGACAATACATGCATTTTCATATTTGAACAATACATGCATTTTCATATTTGTGTTTTATTGCACAGTGATTTAACAGGAAATCATAACCTATGTCACGAGGGGGCGGGGATGAACTCAAGCGCAGACAGAATGCACAACACACAAGGTTTATTAAATGACAATACAGGGAAAATAAAACCCACGAGGGAGAAAACAACGACTAGGGAATAGACTAATTACTTAACAAGACTTAGACTAGAAACAACAGTAAAACAAAAAGACTCTTCACTCAGGTAATCACACGACAGAAATACAATCCACAGGTCTAACAACGTTTGACAAAGTGTAACAATGAACCACACCAGACAGTGAACACAAGGGGATTCAAATAGGGAGACTAGTGATAACATAACAGGTGACACAGGTAAAGCAATAATGACAAAAGAGAATAACAAGGGAATGAGACAACACAAGCAACACAAACCACCTCTGCCTCTACTGCGGCGCGGAGGGGCACTTTGCCGCGGCGTGCCCAGTAAAAGCCAGAGCTCACCAATCGTAAGAGGGAGACTGGTGAGCGCCTCTTCTTTGGACCCTCAACCGCGCATCCAGACCACCTTCCCTGTCTGTCTTCGCTGGGCCGAATCCGCTGCATCTTGTCAAGCCTCAATAAACTCTGGGGCGGAAGGGAACTTTATAGACAGGAGTTGGGCATTGGAACAGGGTATTCCTCTTGTTAATCTTCGGGACTCCACTTCCACTTCTAGCATTCTTGCCCAGGTCCTACAGTCCTACAGCACCGCTGAGTCTCACCGTGTCCGGTAACCACAGAGACACAATTTCTTTTTTTGTTTTTAACTCCCCGGAGACCCCTGTAGTTTTGGGCCATCTGTGGTTGTCTGAACATAATCCCATTTGAACAGAATTCCATAATGTCCTGGGGTTTGTCATGTCTTGTCAGATGTCTTGTCAGATGTCTTGTGTCTGCTGCCTCTCCCGTGTCTTCTGTTTCTGTCTTTCAGGAGGAGCCAGGTGATTTGTCTGGGGTTCCTGAGGAGTACTTCGATCTGCGGGTCGTTCCCGGCCACATCTCTTCCTCCGCATCGGCCGTACGATTGCAGCTTAGAACTGCTTCCTGGTACCACTCCCCCTCGCGGGAGGCTCTATTCTCTTTCTATTCCTGAGCATAAGGCTCTTGAGAAATTTCTCTCAGGATCATTAGACGTGGACACTGTCGTTCCCTCTACCTCTCCTGCAGGGGCTGGGTTCTTTTTTGTGAAGAAGAAGGATGGCATGTTGCGCCCCTGCATAGACTACAGAGGCTTGAATGACATAACAGTTAAGAACTGGTACCCGTTACCCCTTATGTCATCTGCTTTTTAGATCCTGCAGGGGGGACAATACTTCACAAAACTGGACCTTCGTAGTGCCTATCACCTTATACATATCAGGGAGGGTGACGAGTGGAAAACAGCGTTTAATACACCTCTTGGGCACTTTGAATATCGTGTTCTCCCGTTCGGGCTAGTTAACGCACCGTCCGTGTTTCAGGCTCTTGTTAAGGATGTCCTTAGTGACATGTTAAACCTGTTCATGTTCGTTTACCTTGAGATATTCTGATTTTTTTCTCTGAATCTCCAAGTTCACATGCAACATGTTAGACAGGTCCTCCAACGACTATTAGAGAACCGTCTTTTTGTCAAGGCTGGAAAATGCACTTTTCACGCTCAATCGGTCACGTTTCTCGGTTCTGTTATCTCTTCCCAGGGTATTAGTATGGACCCTGTCAAGGTTCGCGCTGTTACTGACTGGTCCAGACCAGAATCTCGTGTCACTCTTCAATGCTTTCCGGGTTTCGCTCATTTTTACCAACGTTTTATCCAAAATTTTAGTGAGGTAGCAGCCCCCTTAACTGCGCTAACTTCGGTCAAGACTCAATTCTCGTGGATGGAGGCCGCCCAGACAGCGTGTGAACATCTCAAATCACTCTTTTCATCCGCTCCTATCCTTATCTCCCCAAACTTAGAAAGACAGTTCATTGTCGAGGTCGCCGCTTCAGAGGTGGGTGTTGGGGCCATCCTCTCTCAGCGCTCCTCAGCCGATGATCAGATTCATTCCTGCGCTTTTTTTCCGCATCGTCTTACTACTTCTGAACAGACTTATGACGTAGGTAACCGAGAGCTGTTGGCCATTCGTCTCGTGTTAGGGCAGTGGCGGCACTGGTTGGAGGGAGCTGCGGTCCCGTTCGTAGTCTGGACTGACCATAAGAATCTCGAATACATTCGGTCAGCCAAGAGACTTAATGCCCGTCAGGCTCGTTGGTCCCTTTTCTTTACTCGTTTTGATTTTACGATCTCCTACCGGCCGAGGTGCAAGAATCTAAAGCCTGACGCTCTCTCTCGTCAGTTTCCTTGTCCTGAGTCCGTACCATCTGAAGAGGGCATCCTTCCTCAGCGGGTCATTGTGGGCGCGGCCATCTGGGGTATTGAACACCTGGTTAAACGCGCCTTGTCTTGCACTCGCACGCCTAGACTCTGCCCTAGGGGGCTTTTGTTTGTCCCTCCGTCCGCTCGTCGCACTGTCCTTCAGTAGTGACACTCAACTAAATTATTCGCTCACACGGGGGTCAGAGGCACCATTGGCACCATTTGCCAGAGGTTTTGGTGGCCCTCCCGTGAACGAGACATCCGCCACTTTATCACGTCCTGTTCGGTCTGTGCCCAGACGAAGGTCGGTAATAGACCTCCTGCTGGGTACCTAAGACTCTTGCCCTTGCCGTCTCGCCTGTGGGCGCAGATCGCCCTTGATTTCATCACTGATCTCCCCCCCTCCAGAGGTAACCAGGTTATCCTCACCGTTATAGACCGCTTTTCCAAAGCCGCCCACTTTATTCCCCTCCCTAAGCTCCCCTCAGCCAGGGAGACCACTCTGACGGTCGTAGAACACGTTTTTAGAATCCATGGTCTCCCAGAGAACGTTGTGTCTGACAGAGGGCCACAATTCTCCTCCCTCTTTTGGAAGGAGTTCTGTCGCCTCATCGGTGCCTCAGCTAGTCTCTCCTCCGGGTTTCACCCACAGACGAACGGTCAGGCCAACGCGCTAATCAAACTATTGGTCAGCTGTTGCGCACTCTCGCATTTCCTAACCCCGCGTCTTGGGTAGAACAGCTTCCTTGGGCTGAGTATGCATACAATTCTGCCCCCGCGTCTGGTACCGGTCTGTCGCCACTCCAGGGTTGTTTGAGTTACCAGCCCCCCCCCCCCCCCCCCCCTCTTTCCCTCTAACACCAAATCCAAGGTGCCTTCCATACAAATGTTCATTCAACGTTGCAAACGAACTTGGAGATCGGTCCGATCCGCCCTTTGTAGATCACGCTCTGTTATGTGCCACTCCGCTATCCGTTATATTCGTGGACAGAGAGTTTGGCTTGCTACTACTAACCTTCCCCTTCAGTTCCCATCGCGTAAACTGGCTCCTAAATTCATTGGGCCTTTTCGCATCATTAAGATTCTTAGCCCGGTCTCTGTCATGCTCCGGTTGCCGGCCAATTTCCGACGTGTTCATCCCCCGGTTCGTGTTGAGGGCTCCCCCGTCTACAAAGTTCGTAGGTTGCTCGATGTTCGCCCCAGGGGGAGGGGCCATCAATTTCTGGTAGATTGGGAGGGTCCTGAGGAGAGATGCTGGATCCCCTTCCGGGAAATCCTGGACCACTCGCTTATCGACGATTTTTACCGCTCCCGTCAGTCCCCATCTTCTAGTGCGTCTGGAGGTGCACCTTGAGGAGGGGGTACTGTCATGATCCTGGCT
This sequence comes from Carassius gibelio, assembly GCF_023724105.1. Classification (NCBI taxonomy): domain Eukaryota; kingdom Metazoa; phylum Chordata; class Actinopteri; order Cypriniformes; family Cyprinidae; genus Carassius; species Carassius gibelio. Next base: position 6,869,976 of record NC_068375.1, on the reverse strand, counting down.
TTCCTCCTTTTTTTCCTTTCCTCCCTCTGCTGGTTATTTTTCGGTCTACTCTCACTCTTACCCCTCATTACCACCAGCTGAATCCCATTCTCTTATCAATCACACCTGTTCGCTATCTGCCCCTTTGCCTTCGCTATATCTAGCTCTCTTTTTCGTATCTGTGTTGTTGGATTATTGTTAAAGCTAGATGCACGGAGCTGAGCGTTATTGTTGTTGTTTGTCTTTTCTAAAGTCTAGTCCTGCTTCGTCTAATTAAGTGTTTCTTGTAGAGCCTAAGTGTTGTGGTTGTGTTTACCTTCTCTGTGCTGTGCCCAGCAGGATTCGTAGAGGGTTGCAGAAATCTGCGCTTCTCACCTGTGTTCCTGGTCTCGATGCCCAAGGAGTCGTCCGGACCTCCGGCTGTATCCTGAGTTTTCCTTTGAAGAGTCAAGGACCCAGTTTATTTCTATATATCCTCAGTTCTGTTAATCAGCCGTGCGGCGCATCCTTCACATTTTTATTAACAAACTTTATTATAGTTATTAGTAAATTTTTAGTGTTTTTGTATTACTTTCAATTGCATATCTAGGCTTCCACACTTAAAGCTCTGCAAAGGTTTGTCCCATTGTACAGTATACTGAGATGGTGGCACCAGAACTGAAGTTAAAAGAATATGTGCTTATTCTTCCTGGCAAGCCAATGCTCTCAATCCAGCTGTCAATCAACAGAATATTTGTTTATATTATTAGTTCACTTTGGTATATGAGTTCAATCGAAGTCTTTTGGATTTATTCTAGCATTAAGTAAATCATACTGTGCAGTGTTTTAAAGCACCATGTTTTTAACAGACCGATTGATAGTAGTCTCTTAATGATATCCCTTATGAAAAATAAGTTTATTGAAGTGGGCTATTAGTAATAAATATAATAAATATACTTAAACCATTTAAGTATACTTGACTTACACTTACAAAAATTCTAAATATATCTGAGCTATACTCTTAGAATACGTGTTTTCATTATTATATGAAAACGCAGTCTGCGTAGGGCACCAAATCCCAGAGGGGGCACCATCCCAGTTGCACAAAAAAAAAAAAAAAAAACCTGCACCATTCTCCCATCCGCGCTCGCGACCGCTCGCACCTGATTTTTGCGGCTGAATGTTCATAATTGATGGATGGACATCTATGCCTGGGTAAAGGACATCACCAATCCGGCGCAGAGAAAAGAAAACTATGGAAAAATAAAGTTGGCTTGACGTTGGACGCTCGAGAGTCTCAAATTTAGGGACCTTCTCTAAAGTTACATGCGATATTCGTATACACTTTTCTAACGTCAGTAGCATTTGAGGAGAATGACTTACAGTCATAAAAACAACGGTAATTGTTCATGTAGGTGTCAGCTATAATGCACAATTGAATTGAATGTTTGATATTTATTAAAATAAACTGCAAATCATATGTAAACTGTGCTACTTTTTCACATGGGCTCAAACACAAATTTGAAGCTCAATAGCATTTGAGGAGAAAGACTTGCAGTCATAAAACAATTGTAATGTGTTAATTCAGGTGTCAGCTACAATGCACACCTTATACATTTGTAATATATATTAAAATAAATTATAAAACATTCAGGTGAAAATGAGGCCTGTTTATCACTTTCAGGCACAATCCTGTGAAAGTTTTTTTTTTTTTTTTTTTAGGTTCCCTTACGAAAATTACCCATAGTTTTAACAATAACACCACAAATCATTGTTCTTGTAGCCATGGTAACTGCAAATGTATTTATAAATGTATACATACATATGTATGTGTATATATATATATATATATACATATGTATGTGTATATATATATATATATATATATATATATATTAAATTAAGATTATTTTGAAAAATCACATACACTTTTACAATTATAAGCAGTATCGGTATTGGTATCGTTAAAATTGTAACAAAAAGTATCAGTATTGTATCGCATGTGAAAAATGTGGTATCGCCCATCCCTAACGAGCAGTGGCAGTGAGGGGGAGGAGTTTTTTACGACCATGTTGTGATATATACGCCCCCCACCCCTCACAGCTGTAGGGGGAGCTCGTGGGGAAAACATGCAACAACAAAAAGGAAAAAAAGCAAAGAAGTGACTAGAGTTCGCTAGAGTTGCAGAGTTCTTCTTTAAAACAAAGGTGCCCAATCCTGTTCCTGGAGATTTACCTTCCTGCAAAGTTCCATCCCTAATCAAACACACCTGAACCAGCTAAAAAATATCTTCAGGAACATTCAGTTCCAGACAAGTGTGTTACTGCAAGATTGTGCCCCCCTGGTTTAAAATGACCAGGGCCCGGTTCCCCAAATCGTTCTTAACGCTAAGTAGTTCTTAACCTATTCCTTAACCTCTCTCTTAACCTTATGGCATGATTCCAGACACATTCATACGCTAAGTATATCTTCTGTAAGTCATACTTTCGTAAGGTTGGTCTGGATCTGGAGAGGGCTACAGTCTATGCAAGACCTCCTGGTGGATGGCACACTCATCCCAATCGCCAATTCATCAGTGATTGATCAGGCGTACATATCGCGAAAGGGAGACATGGCCATAAACGTGCAGGTTATAGTGGACCATATGGATGTGATCTCAGATCTGGTGGCAATGTCCAGCAAAACTTCAAGTTCCTCTGACGAAAGGCTTGGTGCCCCTTTTTACGTTGCTTCCCCAGCATATTTTGTATCTAACTCTGTCTCTCTCTGTTCATTGTAGATAGGTTGCTTTTTATTGAAAATAAAGTGTGGCACAACAACGGGATTTCATTTGCATTGAACGTGTTGTCTTTCTTAACGCTGTATTGCACCATCGCGTGAAGTGGAAAATCGATTCAAGAGCAATCGATGCCAACTAATTCAGCACCCTCACTTTGGACAGCGCTCTTGTAACGTCGGACGTAAGAGGCAGCGTGCTAAGAGCTTCCTAAGGGACACTTCGGGGAACACACTTAGGAACATAAACAACTTTGGTAAGATATATCTTTTGAGGTCTTCTTAGCACGCTAAGAGTGAGCGTTATCGGGAAACCGGGCCCAGAACCACAGTGATGATTTTTCTGTTTACCTTTAGATGCAGTATTCTGATTCTGCTGCAGTTAAACAAGAGAGTGGAGGAGACACTGAAGAAATTCACTTTGGGGTCAATGTGCCTGCAATTCAGAGGCCTCAACTTACAAATGAGCAACTTGAGCAGCTTGTGTCACAAATTGATCCACTGCAGGAGTCCGAGTCATTTGGAGTTGACATATACCTCCAGACTCTCACATATGTACAGACATTGAATGAAGAAAGGGTCATTTGAAGGGTCTTTTTCTGCAGTTGTAATTTTTGTTGTCATCATGAATGTAAAAGCGGTGTCTTTGAGTCCTTTGGCCAGAGGATAGATTTACCAGATGACAGCAAGGTTGTAAACGGTCTAGACACCCCATTGTATTTTAATACATTTGTAAATGTATATGTAGTTGGATATAAAATACAATGTATCCAAAGACTTACTGATGTAAAGAATTTTGATACGTAAAATAAAGACAAAGACTTTGGAATAACGGGATTTATTGTACAATTTCTTGAGGTAGTTTATTTAAAATAACTAATGGTAGACAATGAAAATCTCAAATGTAAATGAGTCCAATTAACTACTTCTCCATGTGCAAGGCAACATTTCTAACAGGTGCCTACAAAAAGAACTAGATATGTAATAAATGAAGTGCGTAAGAATGTGTGTCTAGACTTACAAATCCAGTATATGCTGTATTTGCACAGGATTTTAAATTGCAAACTGTGTAGACAGCAAAAACCTAAATTAAACAAGTTGGTTGATAAATCCCATATCTACAAGGAAGCAACAGTTGTATACAAGAACTAGATATGTGAATTAATGAATACAAACCACATATTCTGAAAGTTTCTTGACTTAAACAAGTCCAAATCAGTCGATGCTGTGTTTACACAAGCATGCAAAGTAGAAGTGAAATCACCCATTGTAAGTATGTCAGCAGGAAGCATTAGGGTCCTGCTGCAGGTGGAAGCCTTGAAAAACCTCCCTCTCCAAACTTTAACCTGCACTTGGATGGCACCTCCCATCCAGTCCAAAATGTCAAGAGCTTTTGCAGCTGGTCTGTGGTAGCTGTGTGGACAAAAAAAAAAAAAAACACAAGATACATACAAACAACTCAACACTTTTTGTAAGGTTGTACACACTAACATTTAACTTTTTCAAACAGCAAACAACATTAACCCCTTACTAGTAACCCCCCTTTTTTGGCATGGAGACCGAAATTACATACCCAAAATAAAAAGGTTTCTGCTCATGATTCTTTCTGACTAGATACATAATCAACCTTTGTTCACAAAGCTGACACTTTTAAGTTTACTGTTCAGGAATCAGAATCACTCAGACTGTTATGATAATAGAGATATATAAGCTCAAACATAAAAACAAAAATAAAAATATAAAAAACATATGTTTTAAATGTATTTAAAAAAATGTTGATGTAGGAAATGAGTTTGAAAACACAGTGTAGCTAAGGCCATAAGTCTTCCAAAACTTCATAAAAAATGTCATAATCAAATCTGTAAAACTGTGAATTTTATGAAATATTTTCTAAGGCCATGTCATGTGTGTTTTTAGAGAAGGTTAATCAGATTGATTTATGGCACTTGTCATCTCTATAAGATCTCACATGTAAACATTCCTGTGCTCTTTGTGTATGTTTCACTGTTGAAAACTCCCCATTCATGATTCTATTGTTCTCACCAAACGAGTCTTTCACACCTCCGCCAGGTATGACACATTATCAGAATTATTCTTCTATCATTATTCTTTTGTTTTTATTCCACCTTTATTAGCCTTGATTGTGGTTTTTCAGGCTTTACAAAGCAACAAAGCAGCGATCTCACTTCAGTCTCTCTTTGCATTTAGCCCTTATTTATCAACAGTCTTACTATAAAAATACAACAAAACATTTTCTTACGACCTTACGTGAATTATTGGTGATAGCCAATTGTATCCAAAGACAAGTCCTCTAATTTCAATGGAATCTGTTCACAAATATCCCTCATGTGGTATGGTGAACTGATGTCTTCACAGAGTCTCATATCTCATATCCCCCACCCAACTAAGCTACCAACACTACTAGTCAAGAATACAGATTCGTTTTCCGAAAGAACATACGGTTAGTCATATCAGTATATGTGACACGTGCTGACAAAATGAGTGGGAATGCACACAGGCTTATTACAAGCTACAATGAGGTAAAACAACTGAAATTGTCAATTTTGGGTTTTCACAAAAAGCGTGAGTTCATTAAGCCCTCATCTAGCGATTCCAGTGCTCCAAATAGCAAATAAACATCTAAAAGTATCTTTGTTTGTGTCTTTTCTGAGAGGAGCACCTAGTTTTCTCTACTCGCTTCTGGACGACTGGCGCTTCCTCTCAGAACTCAATACAAGTTTGGTATTTTTTAAAGCGCAGTGTTACAACTTTGTGAATGTTCATAGTGAATTCTTGATGGCATGAGTCTGAACCAATAAAATGTGATTTTCAAACTCATGCTGATGTAAACAAACAAAACGATCTTATTCGCGCTGACTGTCGCATCCGAAAAAGTGTGTGCACAAAGATTCTATAGATATATACATAGAATTACAGTATTTCAAAATATGTATTCTGGCCAGTATTCATACAAACATTAGGCCTATCTGTTATGTCTAAAGTGAATGTTTGGTTAACTGTTGGGGAAAATCATCTGATGTGTAACATTAGGCCTATAATAGATCTGTGCAGTACAGTAGTTTTTATATCGGTGCTGGTATTGCTAGATCTCAGTGCTGCATTTGACACTGTTGATCATAACATACTACTAGAGAGACTGGAAAACTGGGTCAGGCTTTCTGGGATGGTACTTAGATGGTTCAGGTCATACTTAGAAGGGAGAGGCTATTATGTGAGTCTAGGAGAGCATAAATCTAAGTGGACGTCCATGACATGCGGAGTCCCACAAGGCTCAATTCTTGCACCGCTCTTGTTTAGCCTGTATATGCTTCCACTAAGTCAAATAAGGAGAAATAACCAAATTGCCTATCACAGCTATGCTGATGATACCCAGATTTACCTAGCCTTATCTCCAAATGACTACAGCCCCATTGACTCCCTCTGCCAATGTATTGATGAAATGAATAGTTGGATGTGCCAGAACTTTCTTCAGTTAAACAAGGAAAAAACTGAAGTCATTGCATTTGGAAACAAAGATGAAGTGTTCAAGGTGAATGCATACCTTGAATCTAGGGGTCAAACAACTAAAAATCAAGTCAGGAATCTTGGTGTGATTCTGGAGACAGACCTTAGTTTCAGTAGTCATGTCAAAGCAGTAACTAAATCAGCATACTATCATTTAAAAAACATTGCAAGAATTAGATGTTTTGTTTCCAGTCAAGACTTGGAGAAACTTGTTCATGCCTTTATCACCAGCAGGGTGGACTATTGTAATGGGCTCCTCACCGGCCTTCCCAAAAAGACCATTAGACAGCTGCAGCTCATCCAGAACGCTGCTGCCAGGATTCTGACTAGAACCAGAAAATCTGAGCGTATCACACCAGTCCTAAGGTCGTTATACTGGCTTCCAGTTACATTTAGGATTGATTCACTAAATGACCTAGGACTGAAATACATAGCAGATGTTCACTGAATATAAACCTAACAGACCACTCAGACCATTAGGATCGAGTCAGTTAGAAATACCAAGGGTTCACACAAAACAAGGGGAGTCCTCCTTTAGTTACTATGCTGCCACAGCTGGAATCAGCTTCCAGAAGAGATCAGATGTGCTAAAACACTAGTCACATTTAAATCTATAGACTTAAAACTCATCTGTTTAGCTGTGCATTGTGCAATGTCCGAACTGATTGCACTATATATTCACTGTTTTTTTATTTTATGTAAAATCATGTTCTGTTTTAAATTCAAATTCATTTTTTATAATTTTAAAAGTTTTAAAATTGCTTGTTTTATTCTTGTTATTATTTTTCTTCATTATTATTTTACTTTCTTTTATGTAAAGCACTTTGAATTACCATTGTGTACGAAATGTGCTATATAAATAAACTTGCCTTGCCTTGCCTTATATAGGCTGTCTGTTTCATTAATGTAACTCAAACAATTGTGGTGTCATCGGGAAAAAAGTTGAATATATACTTTTCCAATAGATATTTGGTTTTATTACAAAGGACTTTAAGGTATGGTTGCTCTGTGATTTTGGAACTTTCAGAAAACTGTAGCTCAATCGTTTTTTTTGTCTGATTCCAACAAATCATACATTATTTTGAAGGTTTTATTGAGTACAGAATGTGAACAAGAACTCATTTTAGAAAATTTGCTAATTGCAACTCATTTTTCCAGCACGGGTCACAAATACAATAGGGTGTAAATAAGATTGGGCACAACACACAAGGGCTAATTCTAAAATATTTAAGCTAATTTTGTATTCTTATACATTCAAAATAAAAAATGTGCGCATCTTATGTTTATTTCTAAAAGACACAATCATCTTACCTCATCATGTTTGGAAATCTCATTGAAAGTGATAAGTCTTTTGCCAAGACCTGCATGAGCTAAAATAAGCTCTTCTGAACTGCTCGGAGTGAGCTTTGGTGTGTTCGGAGCAGCAGGTTCAGATAAAACATATATTTGGAGCTCAGTTGTTTTAATTGATGAAATTGTTTGCCTTGGATGTGCCACAAAGCGCTTTTTTCCTCTGGCTTGGTCAGCTTGGGAACTAAACATTGCAGGAAATTGCCTAAATGCATAAGCCAAAACAGGAATTAGTAAGTTATGAAATGGTTTGTCAAATGAAATCATCAACGAAAGCTGGGTTTAGGTGGAAAACTTAAGTACATTTCAAGATCAAACAGAACAAAAATGCTCTCATATAAGCCAAACCTTTTCAGAGCCTGGGACACTCTAGCATCAGAAGGGAGGGAGGGTGAGGGCAAAGATACAGAGGGAAAGGGGATGCGTGTCTGTGGGGGGTTTGATGTGGAGTGGCCAGGCCCTGGTGACAGATCCCTGGCGATAATCTGCACTAATGCCCGAGCAGCGCTCTCAACTTGTGCAGAAAGGCCCTGCACAAACAGTCATTTTTAACACAAACTACACCTATAGCCTAATATTTAACTGGAAAAACTGTAGGTAAATGTTGAATCGAGTAAACATTCTATTTGAATACAAGGAATAATAATAATTAGGGCTGCCAACTTTTCACTAGTAATGGGAATTCATATTCTTTTCCGAGAACCGTTTTTTTCTGACAGTTCATTCATTTCAAGGCTCATCCATGCATTAAAAGTTCCAATGTCCATACAATCCATCCTAAAATAATATGCAAGAATAGAATAAGTGTGCCCCAAAGCATAGTATATTGAAAGAACTATGTCAAAAGTCCCCGGATGGTATACTATTTCTGGTAGATTTACGTGTGGATCTGTGCACACTTAAAGCTGCGGTAGGTAACTTTTGACGCTCTAGCGGTTAATAAACAGAACTGCTTGCGGCTTGCGGAAGAACATCGTAGCCGGAACTACTTCTCTCTGTTTATGTCTATGAAGAACCACAAAGGTACTGGGTTACTCCGCCGCGGTACCCCCGAAGCAATCTAAAATAGTCCGATTATAAACACTTATTATAGGTGTACCCTAGTGATTCAGGACAAACTAAAAACACGGTTTGGAAAATGGATTCATGGTGTACTCGCTTATTATATACATTGTTCTACATTTTGAACACAAACAAAGTTACAGACCACAGCTCTGATTGGTTGTTTTTTACTGGGAGCGGATTAATTTCTGCAAATGACAATAGGACACTGGGAGGAGCCAGAGGAGCTTGATTCTTTCACAGATTATCTGTCTCATATTCTACTGTCAGGACATAATGACAGGTTTAACAAATATGTAAAAAATATATTTTTTACAAAAGTTACCTACTGCAGCTTTAAGGCAAATATTCCCCACACAACCTACTCTTTTGCTACACACTCAAAATTATATATTTTTTCTTCATAAAAACTGTAACAGTTACATACTTTTAAGGCGTAACGTTAGTAGAAGTAACTTTTAGGCGAATTGGGCTGCAGCACGTCATTTAATAACTCACATTGCATTACAAATAACGACTTGCATTTTTCCTTATTCATTGCGGGGGGAAAAACGCGTCTCACATGCAGTGTAAAACATTATGACCTGACCGTCTAACCAATGTTACACACGGGATGACTGTATAATATGTGGAAGTTGGCAGCCTTACTAAAAATTGTCAGGCCCAGTCAAAATCGTCACACAACTCCACACATTTCTTCAGAATTGGCTGGCAAAACCATCTACAATCAATCTTGTAAAACGTAACGTAAAAGTTTATTTATAAGCTAATTCTAAATGCAAAATAAATATTGAGTATTTATGACCAATATTGACATTACAGGAACCTTGCTTAACCTCAGTTAATTTATTGTGGTAATTTAGCATCACTCACCTGTCTTGCCCATAGAAAATATACATTCTTAAAAAAAATATTTACATTACCTTATGAGCTTATGGTTTGTATCTATATGTACAAGATACTTGGGGTATGGTACAGAATAGGTTCGCCGAGCAACACAACAAAGCTGGGACATCCGTGAGAGAACACCGAGACCATCAACACGATGCAGAGATGCACAAATTCTGTCCCACTGTACTCTATGTCCTTTGGCAATGAGCGGTCCTCTGACAACCCTGTACCCTATGTTTGGCATTGTGCTTTAGATTTCAGACACCAATGAATCAAGTTCTTCATCTGTGCAGCTGCTGTAGAGGGAAGTGACTGACAAATCACATTCTCTCATCCGACGATAGATGGTTCTACGAGAGACACCTACAATTTTACTGCTGGTTTCCTGGGGTAAACCAAGCTTCAGAAAGTGGATTAGTCTTTCTCTTGAAAAATGGATTCTAGGACGTCCACATCCTTATGATCTTTCAATCTCCACTAAAGTTTCCACCTGCTGACCTTCCTTGTGCTGCTGAATAAATGAATCCAAGTCCATTAAACCTCTGACCAAGTCCTGTGAGATTCCAATGTTTGCTGATATGGCAGTAATCAAAGTCATTTCTTGACGGCAAATAAATTGCAAGTATTCAATGTCCAGAGGAGGGTGTTCCAGAGCATAAGTCACCCTGGAAAGTAGTCTATGAAGGACTTGTTGCCTCACTGTGTTCTATAATGCATTACCACATAAACAAAACATTTGGTCAATGCAATAAACCTTGTTCATAATGAAATATTAGTCTAATGATTGGTGAATACTGCACAGTATAGAATTTATATTCTTAGATTTTGAAAAAACTAAGTGAACAGTAGATGGCTAATTATATACCAAAAATATTTTAAAACGTAGCATGCTACATCATGACATGAGAGCGAGAGAGAGAGTGTAAATGTCTCTCTCACACAAACACACAAGCACGCGCGCACACACATAACGTTGTAATTTTTCTTTCGGGTATTATTACAATGATGCTGTGATTAGCATCACTCACCTGTCTTGCCTCCTGATCGGCCATGTTTAAGTCTGTTGGTCTCAAGTTCGGTGTCTGTTCCCGCCATTCTCCGTGGCTGTACGCCAAAACGTGATTGGTAGAAGCCATAATGTGCTACGATTGGTCAGCTCAACGTGGCCATCATTTGATTGGCTTGAGTAAACGGTGGGTGGAGTCCACTTATTTGTGGATTTATCTGCACGTTGACGCTAGAAGTGTTTCAAATCCACAAATGCACAGGAACTGATCCACAAATGCGTGCAGTGATTTACAAATGCACAGACAGCGGTTCACAAATAAATGCCAGGTAGAGTTGTGTTTGTGACATTAAACACATTTGTAAATATATATTTTTTTATTTGCAAATCTCATTTCATTTATTTGTGAGGTTTATATTTTTTTGTGAAACTCTTTACATTTATTTGTGAATTTGATATATTTTTGTGAATTATTTGTGGATCATAATCTATTTATTTGGAATAATGCAACAATTCTAACCCCATATCTCACCTTTAGCTCTGGGACTGTGCTGTGTCAATGAGCTCGGACTTCAGCACAGATGTTTCCAGAGGAAACCTCAGTCATAAAAAACTGGTAATTACACATTCTACATATTGTAGTTTATATTAAATATTTTTCTAATTTGATCTTATGCCATTATATGTTAATTGTATGTTCATTGGTTGTAATATGACTGCATTTAAATAATAATAATAAAGATTTTATTTTTATGTTACACACTACAATTATTCACAATTGCTGTGCATTCCCCTTCATCCGATTTATATAAGTTTACTATGCGTTTATTATAAATCACTCAGAATGTCAAACAACGAAAATATATGGACTTGGCAACAAACACTGATAACGCGAATGTAAAAGTCGTGATTAATCCAAAATTATTTTCACGAATCAAAGCTAATTGCATATAAGTATTCCACAAATACTGACATTACATTAAATTAAAATATAAAAATTTAAGTTATAAAAGTACTTTATATTAAAGTATTAAATATAAACACAGTGGTAAAATTGATTTCTGCTGGTTTTTATTTTGAAAGACGAATCACGTGACGTCTTCAAAGAGTCATATGATTATGGTTCAACAGAAATATGGCTTCACATTTGTTTTGCGGCAAAGTAAACCTAAATATTTTGAGAGAGGCTGCACGAAAAGACCTGCGCGAATTTTTAGATAAATGTTCGGGAAGCAAAGTACGTAAAGCTCTTTGATTTAATATTAATTTAATTCAGTCTGTCCTTCTGCTGCCACATACTCCGGATCTGATCCGATTGTCAGCTGCATTTTATGCGATTAATTATTACTGCAAGTATTGTTCAGTGATGCTGTCAGTTGACGTGTCATGTTAATAGCTTCATCATCCTCTAATTCGTGGATTTTCATTATTTATGTTTTATTCAAGGCCATTGTTTGGGACGAGTATCTTACTGGACCTTTCGGGTTAATTGCTCAATATTCCCTTTTGAAGGTGAGTGACAAATTATACCAACCCCACCAAAAAAAACAAAAAAAAAAACACCAACAACAAAAACAAACAAACACATGTAAATTACTGGAGTGAGCGCGAAGGGAAAACAAGAAAATATATTTTCCTATTTCAAAAATACTGATGACTCTAATTAATATTTTATTCCTTTACAAAAAACAACAAAAAAAAAAAAACAACAACAAAGCTAACTGCAATTTTGTTTTTAAAAGGAACATGAGGTTGAGAAAATGTTCACCCTCAAAGGGGGTCGAATACCATCCGCTGCTGTCAAGAATATTGTCTTTTTTGTGCGACCGAGGTTGGAATTGATGGACATCATTGCAGAAAATGTTGCAAGGTAAGTTAAACAAAAAAAGGACTGTCCATCACTAAAGACAGACACAGACAAACAAATGTCCCAGAACCAGTCTGAATCTGAACAGTGCTTCTGATGAGATTACACTCTTAATATTTGTGTTTCAGTGAGAATAAGTTACATCCACGAGATTTCCACATCCTGTTTGTGCCCCGCCGGAGTCTCCTGTGTGAACAGCGGCTGAAAGAGAAAGGGGTTCTCAACTCGTTCACAAACATCGATGAGTACATTCTGGACCTTATCCCTTATGATGGAGATCTTCTTTCCATGGAGTCGGAGAGTTCCTTCAGAGTAAGATCATGTTCAAATAGCAAGAATATTACAGATTTCTATTCATTTTCTGAAGGATTTCTGATTCAGCTTTAGGCAGACCTTGACTAGAAATATCCCTCTTCTGCTTTATTAATGTTTAAGTAGTAGTAGGAGTTGAGCCATATGTGTTTTTTGAGTTTTATATTTGATACATTAGGTTGTTATGGATCATGTAGTATGATATAGTAAGAATATGGAATTCAAACAAATGTTACGCAAACTGAGCAAAAATATGTAATTTGGGGTAGTTGCTGATATTTATATGGCCACAAAGTAAGATGACATTTTGAAAGCTTTTAATGTAAATCAGATAGGGCTGGGAATCGATTCCAAAAAGAATTGAGTCCTCGATTCCGAGTCGTTGGGAATTGAGAGTCGATTCCAAAGGTTGGTCCATTAAGGGGAATCGACTCCTCATTCAGAGTATTTTTCAGTTCAACAAAGCTTATCTATGGGAGTCTCTCTAACGGAAGACTACATCTGACAAAGGCTGCACACATTTAAATTCACGAAAATAAACAGAAAGAAAACAAGCCGGCACTGATCATTTGAATTCTAGGACCACAATTCACCTAAGCCAACAGTTGTGAGAGAAAAGATTATTTAAAATTTTATATATATATATATATATATATATATATATATATATCGTCATTTTATTTTATTTTTTCAGCTTCATATTATAGGAAGGATACATTATACGACCTATCCTGCAGTCATCATGGTGAGATTAGGTTCCTTTTAATCTAAAAATAAATAAATAAAAAGGATTGTAAAAGAATCGAAAACAATAGTGAGGAATCGATTCTTGGAATCGATTCCAGGACCAGGAATTGGAATCGGAATCGAACAGCCCTAAAATCAGATATTTGCTTGCTTGCATATATATTAGGTGTCATTCTCTATCTCACAATAATGCTTTGGGATGATATTTTAAATGCTTAGTTTATTGATCATAGCTCTGTAGGTTCCAAACATATAAAGCAGTGCAATACAATGATGATTGAGAGATGAACAAATAACCCTTCCTCAACATTTTAGGGTCCTATGAAATCTCTTGTATTTTTTCCAATTTTGTTTTCTTTTTTCAGTTTTAATATTTCTGAATTCTTTTTTAAAAATGAATCATAAAGCATGCCTAATTAATTGAAATAATGAAACTTAAACAATTTAACAGCAATTTATTAAAAGTTAGAACAAAAGGTACATTTTTATTCCCTATGGAAAAAAATAAAATAAATTAAATATTATTATTATTATTATTATTTTAGTTTTTTATTATTATTATTTTTATTATTTTTTTCAGATTCTGTTTTATTTTGACCAAACTCTGTTTTCCATATATTTTCTGGATTTCATTTTAATGGTTTCATTCGATTTTAATAATATATATATATATATATATATATATATATATAACAATTTTATTTATTTATTAAATGCATTCTGGTAAATAATTTCTCTGGTAAATCTTCCTTAAATAACGTTTTAGTTGTTATTAGTATTAGAACTGTCATTTCATTAATTAAAATAGCCAGCTGTTTGTATTTTCTGATCTCCTTTTAGAGTGGACTTTGAGCTTTGTAACCTTGCAGATTAATTTTAATGCTTTTAATGCTCAAACTTTTGAAAAAGTGCTAAAGCATAATAGGACCCAGGAATGTTGGTTGTAGTGTGTAAATATAGCGGCAAAAGTGTCTCATTCAAAGAGTCTGTGATTTCCTAACATCAAACATTTGTAAAAGCTGTTTTTGGCTCTGGTAAAGCACCTTTTGATTGATCATTGGAAACGATTGTTTTCTATGAAATAAAAAGCTGACATATGTATTAGCAGTTGCTGTGGGATGTTCACATTACTTTGTTTTCTTTGGTGAAGGAATGTTATTTAGAGAATGATCAGACGAGCCTGTATCACGCTGCCAAGGGCCTCATGACTTTGCAAGCACTTTATGGAACAATACCGCAAATCTTTGGCAAAGGCGAGTGTGCAAGGGTGAGTAGAAAACTGTTTGTGTCAACATTTCATTTCTCTCATTGATTTTTTTCTTTTAATTTGGGTGCATGATGGTATGGGGCTGTGTCTTTCTCAGCATGTGGCCAACATGATGCTGCGGATGAAGAGAGAGTTTGCGGGGAGTCATACTCAAATCCTGCCCGTGTTCGATACCCTCCTCCTGTTGGATCGCAACGTGGACTTGCTCACGCCATTAGCCACTCAACTCACCTATGAGGGTCTTATCGATGAGATCTATGGCATCACCAATGGTACATGAGTTTCAAATTCATGCAGACATGAAATACTTCAGAAACAAGCTCTCGTTTTCCCCAGTAGTCTGTCTCGTCATGCATCGGTTGCTTCGACAGGTTACGTGAAGCTCCCGCCCGAGAAGTTTGCACAGAAGAAACAGGGAGAAGGTGGGAAGGATCTCCCCACTGAGCCGAAAAAACTGCAGCTCAACTCCGCCGAGGAGCTTTATGCTGAAATACGGGACAAGAACTTCAATGCTGTTGGAGCGGCTCTCAGCAAGAAAGCCAAGGTTATATCAGCTGCGTTTGAGGTTCGTGCTGCTTTCGTGAGTCTGGCAACAGCAAGAGTACAGTAAAAGTGGAAACATTGGGAAATCTAATAAATATATTTTAAAATGCTATTTATTTCTGAGATGTGCAGCTGTATTTTCAGCATCATGACTCCAGTCCTCAGTGACACACGATCTTCAGAAATCATTCAGATATGCTGATCTGCTAGTGTTTGCCTTTAATGAGCTGGTTTTCCTGTCTCGGTTCCAGGAGCGACACAATGCAAAAACTGTTGGAGAGATTAAGCAGTTTGTTTCACAGTTGCCTCACATGCAGGCGGCCCGGAGCTCCCTGGCCAATCACACCTCCATCGCTGAACTCATAAAGGACATAACAAGTGAGTCATTCAAGCAGACAGAAATGAAAGAAATATTTCTGGGTGTTATCTGTGGAACGCTGTCATAGGCAACAACTGTTACTCATCCCTCAAGATTTGTTTTTACAATGACAGGCTGGTGAATTCTGATGATATTTTGATCTCTGTATTTACACCAGATTTTCTATCGAATGGATAGAACTGCATTCTCAATAGAGAAGTAAAAAACAAAACAAAAAATCTGTGATGATTGGCTCTCAAAAGCAGTAGCAGCTTTCTAGTAATTAATTCCTCAGAGGTGATTCCAAAAAAAAGCCTCTTAGAAATGAAAGCATAGTAATGAATCAGATCTAGCAGATCTTAGGTTTATTTCTAGCACATTATACATTTGTTTCAAACTAGTTTTTGTCAAAAGAAAAAAAAAAAGAATTCTGAATAGTTATGTTGAGTGACCAATTAATATTAGCTTTTATAACTAATGAAAACAGAATTGCAGGTATTTATAAATCTGGCATGGTTACAAATGCTTTTGTTGTTTTTTTACTCTCCTCTCATGCAATGAACTTCATCAACTGAAGATTTAATCAGAATTAAGTTATTCAGTTGAGTGCAATTGCTAATTCTACAAAGGACTCTATTTTTAGAAGTCATTCTGCTGATATAATTTAGTGAAAACAATTCTGCATTCATATCCTGTGGTTAAATGCTAATATGAATTGCACTTGACCATAAATATATAGATCATTTATTTAGATCTTTTGTTTTTTGGAATTCAGCTAAATGTGATTTATGAGCTTGGCTCGTGGTCATATTTGACATTATATAATATGATGAGAATGCACATTTGAATATTCATGATGGTGTCTGCTTGCTTCCATTGTAGTGTAAATGTCTTTTTTAGTCATTTTAACAAACTGTGGTAAATTAGATGATAATATTATGAGACCTGACATGAGTTCACATTCATTTTGCTTTTTATTTCTTACCTTATTTTTCTGTCTCAAACTGCCTTGCTTTCCTGCGTTTCAGCCTCAGAAGACTTCTTTGACAGTCTGACCGTTGAGCAAGAGTTTATGACGGGAGTAGACACAGACAAGGTGCCTTGTTTTGTTTATGATTTCACCATTCGTTCATTATAAATCAAGAATAATTTAAGAAATTACATTTTCTTATGTTTTGTATAATCTTAAAAGAAACAGCCTGTTCTTTTGTGAAAAATAATTGTCCTAAAATTAAAATGTGCTCACCCTCAGGCCATCCAAGATTTGGAGAATTGTACCATTGCATCAGTGTCTCATCAATGGATGCTCTGCAGTGAATGGGTGCCGTCAGAATGAGAGTCCAAACAGTTGATAAAAACATAACAATAATCCACAGCACTCCAGACCATCAGTTAACATCTGGAGAAGCCAAAAGCTGTGTGTTTGTAAGAAACAAATTTATCTGACGGCACCCATTCACTGCACTGGATCCATTGGGGAGCAACTAATGTGATGCTGAAGATATTCTAGGTGTAAATGCAATGGACTTCTTTGCAGCGATTATTGTTCAAACAGAAAATAATGACATTTAATAAACAAATCCCCCTAAGTATTTTAGAAATATGAGAAAAGAAACACATTTTTCCCATGGTAAATTCTCTGGAGACGGATTATATTTTAGGGTTGAGTAATGTCTTTGTTCAATGTGTTTTTATTGTGACTTTACTCTCAGGTCAGCACATATATAGAAGACTGTGTAGCACAAAAAGACCCGCTGATAAAGATCCTGCGACTGGTCTGCATGCAGTCGGTCTGCAACAACGGCCTCAAACAGAAGGTCCTGGACTACTATAAGAAAGAGATCCTTCAGGTAGGACAGAGGGAATTTCTTTGAATGCATAATGGTGAAATTGAATCACAGTATTTTTGTGCAACACTCAGTCACTGTTTGCGGAGACGATAGAGGTGATTTAAAAGTGCCTTAAACATTTACAGTTGTGTGTGTTTTGTTGGTTTAGACGTATGGATACAAGCACATTCTAACTCTGAAGAACTTGGAAAAGGTTGGGTTACTCAAAACTCAAAGCACCATGAGAAACAACTACCCCACGATCAGGAAAACCCTCAAACTGTGGATGGAGGATGCCAATGAACAGGTTTGTCCTGGCATTCATCTTTAGTACGGATCTGTGTTTTAAAACTGAAAATGGCCACCACCGGTCAAATAATCCCCACCCAAACTCACTCCAGTGCTTTGAAATAATGGACGCTTTACACTTGTCCCGGGATCTAGAAGCAGAAGTTTTCATAGTCGGGTAAACTTGTATTATAGTGATGAATGAAAAAAAAAAACTAAATATTATTTTTGTGTTCCTGTTTGCTCCAATGGCAGAAGAGAATGACTTTGACTATGACTTTTCAAAAGAGGAAGTAAATATTGAGAGATGGGTAATGTTGGTCAGAATGGAGAAGGATGTCCTTGGCCACTATGTGTGGAACACTTACTTTAATTTAGTGTGTATAATGTATTAATTTCAATACTTTAGACAACAGCATATCAAAACCAACAGCAGATACTTAGTGCATGCACACATTTCAAACAAAAGTATGTAAGTATGTCCCGTTCTAAAAAATGTGGGACACTTAGAGGGGCTAATTTAGTGAATTACAGTTTTTGTTATTCTTCTAGGCCACATGTGTGAATTTGATGACATGTTCATTAAATAATCTTGGGATCAGTTAGTTAAAAGTGATTGTAAAAATGCCTCAGAAAATTGCAGATTTTGAAAAAACAGTTGTCTTGCATCATTTGTTTGGAGATATATATACTGTATATTTGAATCCAGTGTATAGGTATGTCTCTACATAGGACTATGTGTTTGTTATTCATGGTTTTGGGAATGACCGATGCTTGTTAACTTTCCTTCAGAACCCCAACGACATCTCGTATGTGTACAGTGGCTATGCGCCGCTGAGTGTTCGCCTGACACAAGTGCTCGCTCGTCCTGGCTGGAGGAGCATAGAGGAGGTGCTGAAGATGCTGCCTGGTCCACACTTTGAAGAGAGACAGCAGGTTCCCACAGGCCTCCACAAGAAGCGTAAGTGAAGATTTGCTTTGAGGAAAGATGGTCCTTCTAGATCAGTTAACCCTTCATCGTCTTAACCATCTTAGTGATAAACTTGAGCTAGCTTGTGAAGTTAGCTTGAAAGTGCTTCAACCTGGTGTGCATGAACGGGACAATTTGATTTGTGATGCACTAAATAAATTGTTCTTACTTTTTTATATATATATAATTATTTCCATACTTCCTATAAAGTTGTGTGTGCCTTAAATGCTTTGAGATTTGATATTGAAATGCATTAGATATATTATTATATCTTCTTTCTTGGCGGTGTATACATATATATATATATATATATATATATATACATATACACACATACATTAATTACTATAACCATATTATTTGGACACTTTATACTGTAAGTATACAGAGAGCTAATGATAATATAGTTGATAATATAAAGTTAGATATATGTTATATATAGCTACATTATATACTACATGGCAAATCTTACCTGTTTGCTTGTATCATCGAAAATGCATACTATATTATCATCTAGCTGTAATCTGCTAAATGTGATTATCAGTATGAGGATATGAAGACATTATTAGACATTAATTATGGAAAGCTGCTTTAAAATGATGTGTAGTGTTAGAAGTGCTATATAAACCATGTTTAAATAAAACACTTTGTGCACATGGTTGTAACCTTTTTCTGTATGTCGATAACTGATTGATAGTTCATTCTCCGTCTCTTGAATTTGCAGGTCAGCCTGGAGAAAACAGGACCACCCTTGTCTTCTTTCTTGGTGGTGTGACGTATGCTGAAATCGCTGCTCTGCGGTTCCTGTCTAATATGGAAGATGGTGGGACTGAGTACATTATTGCAACCACCAAACTCATCAATGGCACCAGCTGGATAAAGTCTCTCATGGACAGTCCTGAGGAAAACTTAGCCTAAACTTCTGTAGAGCCTCACAGATCCTGTTATCTGCCCGTCATGAACCTAAACGTTAATGTTTTGTCTGCGTTTAGAATATGAGTTATATCAAATGCTGTTTTGTATGATCATTTTTAATGATTACAAAGGGGGTGAAATCGCTGTTACCTGTTGCGATACTAATTTATTTATGAGAAGACATTTGTGAAAACGGCTAACCGCTAATGCAGTGTATAAATGGACTGATGTTGTGTATAACCTGCTTTGTCAGACTGCATGTTTTCCCAGAAGCCACCATATATTATTTTAGCAAGTGGCTATTATTTCAAAAATGCATTCCAGGTCTTCATAAAGAGAGCTATGTTGGCTTTAACAAGGGTTCATATAATTAATAAATGGATATAAAGGCTGTAACTCCTTTACAACTGTTCATAACTGTCACTAAATGGGGTCTGGACATTAAATGGTTCACCCAAAAATGAACAATATGTTATCGTTCACTCACCCTCAAACCTAGAAAGTCCTGTTCATACCAAGGAGAATATCTAACACTAACAGTCAATTTATTGTTATAAAGTGCTTGGGGATCAGTAAAAAATAGATACTACTACTACTAATAGAAAAGAGGCATGTTTATTGCTATGTGGCAGAAATGCACATTCATGCGTTCATGATCTCAAGGTTAATTATCAGGTGGTTGCGCTGCGCTCTTGATAAACTCCAGCTGGTCCAATGCAGCAGGTAAGAGTCCTTACTAGAACCAGAAAGTGTGATAATATGGTTCTGTAATCTCTGAAAAAAATGCTTAAGAACACAGTATTAGATCATATATTCTCTCTTTTGCATAATTTGATAAAATAACAGCTTAATTGAGAATGATGCACAGCAATAAAAAAATAAAATAATAATTTGTTTACAGGTGACTGATTATTTTCTGACACATCATTGATGTCTCCTTGGTGAACACAACACAAAAAACATGTGTTTTCACATTTTAATTTTATGTTTGGTTCGCACTTTAAGGCCTACAGCAACAGAAGGGAATTCTCAACAACATAATGGCAGATCTCTGGCTTTTGCAGTGATGATAAAACAGTATATTAAAATTTGTATATACATTTTTGAGCCCTTTATCCTTATGTCCTAATTGGATAATCTAAAGCATGCAGACAGGACACACACACACACACACACACAGGGATGCATTATGTGATAGAAAATGTATAATGGCTAGATAATGACTTATGGGAATCTGTTTGGGTTCCATATAAATATATATTTCGAAATACCTCTAATTAATATTTAACAACATTTATCAAATTACAATTTGTTTGGATCTCACAGGGGTCCCAGAGGAGTGCTAGCTCCACAGGAAAATTTCAGGAGAAAACTTGATCCAAAATGTTGCTTTTAAGCCAATATTTATTGTGCAACATGATGCACAAATACATTTTAATTCTAAATAATTATTTTGAATATTAATATATTGCAGAAATTACGATGACAAATTACAAAATACATTTGTATTATTTTATTTTAAATGTTTTTAAACATTCTTTAGGCACGTGGTTTTGTCAATGAGACAAGTTCAGAAATGGCCACGTAGAAAATGTATAACATCATATAATTATGTGCAGACTTAGGTCATCGTCACAAGCACGAAACTTTTTTATTTATTTATTTATTTTCCTTTTATTGCCAGAAAACAAACAGAACTGCACTGAAGTACAAATGACACCTTTACGCTTGTGACATCGGCGGTGACGTTATTCAAATCAAAACTTCCAACTGATTTAACGGTCACTGCCCATCGAAATGTGAAGAAATTAGGATTTTCAAGCCTAAAAGCTAAGTGCAGTTAGTGAAATAAATAAAAAACTATCATAACAACGGTAGGTACATAAATAAATACATTGTGTTTAATTAATTCGGAAAGGATTTAAACTCATTTGCTCTCTGAGTTTGGTGTAAGAAAACGGACAGTGGATTTAAATTATATAACGTTAATATTTCCGTATTTTTTTTCTGTCTAAGTTATCTATTTCTTCTTACGGCTGTAAAATTACATCTACATTAGTGTAGCTATTCTTATGGTGTTCCAGAGATAATAACTAAGATTTTATTACAGATGACAGTTGAAGACCCGCATGAGACCAGGGAGCTGGAGGATGAGCTGTCTGTTCATTCTCCGAAGCAGCGGAATGTCCGTCTGTGGAACGCGTTCATTTCTATCATCTGCCTGGCTTCGGTTACACTGTCTCTGTATGAGGTAACGTTAAGTATTCTCATGTGTCTTTGTTCGTGTCAATTAAGCCTCAACCTCCCGCTCTCTTTCGTGAAGTAACGTTAGTGATGTTCTTAGTGAACCGGTGGAACCCACTGTGTTTCCAATTTACCAATCTTCTTGCTAGATTTAGCAACTTTTCAGACTACCCTAACATCTTTTTTTTTTTTTTTTTCAAAAAGCACCTAGCAACAAATTTAAGTGACTCAAATGATAAAAAGGCACACATTTAAATTACATGAAAAGAGAAAACCATTGAACAGCTAGCCAGCCAAGCAGCTCAACAACCCGGAGAGAGCTGGAGAAAGATGCATCAAATGTGAACAGAACAAACATCAAATGTGTATTAAGTTGCTAGTTCCAGTTGGTCAATAATAAATGCATATTTATGATACAGCATGTTATTAGATTGTATAACTGTTGTTCAGTTAAAAACTGAAAAGGTACTAACTTTAGTCAATTTCTGCCGGGATGTTATCCATTAAGTTGTAACCCTGTACGTTAACCTTAAAACACAAAATGCAGTGTGGAATAAAAACACAGATAAATCACATGCGAAAAAATAAATTAGAATTGTTCTTTCATTTTTTAACAGTACACTATGTACTATTTTACTAGGGCTGGGAATCGTTAGAAATTTTCTGGTTCCGGTTCCGGTTCCACCTAACGGTTCCGGTTCTGATTTCGGTTCCATTAAAATCATTAAACAATGAATAAGAAATAGTGGTAAGGAAAAAAGCTCAATACTGTTTATTACTTACTGTCAACTTAATTTAAAGGTTGGTAATGTCAAAATTCAACATATATTACAGTGTAAAGATCTTCATAAGTAGGGTTGGGTATTTTTAGAAATTTTCTGGTTCGGCTTCTGGTTCCATTTAAATGAACTATTATTATGTGTTTTTTTTTTACTATTTTACCTTAGTAAAAGTAAGTAGGTAGTAAGTAATGTTGAGTAATGCTAATCCATCAATCAGCATGTGTTTCAAAGTTGATTTTTTTTACACTATCAATAACGTTTTGCTTTTCAAGCAGAAATAAGCTGCTAAATAGTTCCTGAGGGCTGAGACACTTGTTAATTTCCCTTAATTAATGAAATATAAACGGTTAAACTTATAAACATGTATACACACTCTCCATAAAGTCCCTATTTTACAAATAATAATGCAGTCAGGAGATGGTGTGATGCAATGAGTGGTTTCCACATTTTTAAACATTTAAAATGCATTAAAATAAATATTTTCTATCACTTTGTTTATCACTCTTGAAATGACATGTACACTAAATAATCTAACCCTCATACTTGCGTAACAATAGCCTATAGACTATGTTTGACAGGTGCAATATTTGAAAATCTATAATTATTTATTTATTTTTTAACTTACATTTATATCTGAATTTATGTCAACCTATAGACTTTCAAACATCAAAATTTCATGAATTAATATATATATATTTGTGTACAAGATGACATATAAACATATTTTCCTATTATATTTAGCCTGAAAACGCTTCCAACATGCTTGCGTGTCGCGTGAAAAATAGGCGTCGGTTCTATTTCTAGCATGCACACGTTTGACGCCAGTCTAACGCAGGCAGTCTGCAAGCTCTTAAATGTTACATGGGAGCCGAATTCAAAACGGACACGCAACGCAGCTGAGACGCTTGCGCCAACCATCCAGTGTGTCGCCGGCCCCAGACAAAACGATGTGCACAGTTATCAAAGGCGCGAATGCACATACAGTCGTGGGAAACAATGTGTTCGGCAATTAAAGACGCGACAGCGCAACGAGTCTGTGGAATGCGTGTTATTGGAATCAATGTGCTCAGTTATTAAAGGGGCAGGGAGGTGTGTCTGTTACTCGGTTCGTGACATCCTTTGCGGGAAACGCAGAATACTCAGAACAGCGGCGCAAAGCTGCTCACAGAGCTTGGTCACGTGTTGCACAAGAACCGTTTTCAAAACTGAAACTTACAAATTGCTCACGGTTCCGGTTCTTTTCAAAAAACAAAACCAGCTCTGAATAAGAACCGGTTTTCGGTTCCCATCCCTATATTTTACAGACTATTTTTATTTGGTAGCGCACTAACTAACTACCAGTACACTGCTCAAAACTATAATTTGTCAGAATATGCAGTTTTACTAGACTAGAATTACAATTTTACAAAATAATCGGATCATAAAGATGTTACTTATGTTACTTTTACAATATTTTTTTTTTTTGTTTATAATATTTTTAGGAACAAATAACATTCAAAAATATATATTTTTCACTGAAATTCGAGTAATCTCATTTTGTATTCTACGTAAAAACGCTGTTTTGTGTCAAGGTTAGGTAATGACATCATCACGCAATAAGCCCTTTCACACATACAGATTTTTTGGGAAAATTACCAGTAAATTGCCGTAAAGAGATCATGTGTGAACAGGATCTTTTCAAAAATACCGGTAAATTCGTTCCGGCAATTTACCGGTATGAGAAGTTGTAACATTACCAGTAAATTGCCTGAATTCTGCTGTGTGTGAACGCAGAAGGAAAATTACCAGTATGAGCACGTACGAGTTCAGAACGCGGTGACGTAAGACGTCTACTCCAGGCCAATCATAACAATGTGACGCATTCACGCACTGTTTAATAAAATAAAATAAATGTCATCCAACTGAAGCAACAGTGAAATTAAAACGCTTCTCCTTATCCGTGCGAATGAAGAAATTTGTCGTCATCTGAGAGAAACTGTTAGTGATGCAGTAACATATGATAAAATAAATAACTAACTGTTAACTGTCTCCGAGAGCAATGCATTCACAGGACAAAGTCGGGTAATCAATAAACTAAAAACATTGCATCTTAATATCTAAAAAATAAACGACCATCACAAACGAAGTAGTAGTGGAAGTATTTCTTGTTCCTATTATGACTTTTATTACTTTTTTTATTATTATTTACTTTTGTCAATCTATTTGGGGATCCTGCTACTCCACAAATTCTGGAGCTCTAAACCAGTGGATCTCAACCCACGGCACGTCATGAAATCACATGCGGCCCACAATGCCGAACACAATTAATAATAAAAATAAATAAATAAATAAAAAAACTTTAAGTTTTACAACTTATTTTAGTTTTTACATAGGGAAAAACACATAGGGTACAAACGAGAAGTCGGAGCATTGAAGAAGAGTGCTGGACATTCGGCATCAACTTTCGGTTTGCCCCGCTACTCACTTGAAGATGTTCAGCCCGTCTTTTTTCCCTATTGTCCCAAAACAGCTTATACTGTTTCAGCTATTAAAATGGTTCAGTTTTGAATGTTTGGAGCAGATTTTGATCGTTAAACAGCCCTATTAGTTTTGTTTTTAAAGTAACAAGCGGCCAGCACAGAGCGAGAGAGAGTTGATCATAGCCTATGTTTGATCAGTTTGGCCTTCTCAAATCATCACGAATTGTCTAAAATAAAATCTAAAGATATAAAACAGTACAAGCATGTAACGATGTTGTAACGTTAAACCCATGTGCACTATATTGAATATTGTGTGAGGAGAGTGCAAGACAAAGCACACTTTTTTGGGACATATAGGTGCCAGCGCGATCATAATATATAAAAAAGAAATATAAAATAAAGAAAATAAACATGCTTTCTGCCGTGTCGTCTTGAACAGGAGCGCTTACAAAAATAATCCGAAACTCAGTGAATACATGCCTAACAGACATGATAAATACATCTATAGAAAGCTTTAAATTACTACTTAAATAAAAACAAACAAACAAACAAAAAAAACTCTTTCATAATCTTTCATAATCCGTATAGAAGGCGCGTCTAATGAGGACAGACTCAGAAAACACTAGTTTATTAGTAAATAATTCAAATATATTTGTACTATTTCCCTCTGTCACATTCATGGTAATTACTTATAATTTTTCTGGTGCTTTGCGCCATCTTTTGAACTAATTTTGAACGCAGAACTATTCAGCTGCGCTGACAGCACAGACTATTTGATATGAATTTGGATCAGCTATATTTGTGAACGCACCTTTTGTGCAATGTCGTGCGTCTTACAGACTGCAATTTACAATCGCAACTTCATTGTGCTATTACTCCTTTCAAGACGAATTTCACTAAATTGGTCAGCTCTCGACAGCATCAGGTGTTTTATTAATGGTGAGTATAATTATTTAAACCAGTCATCTATTACGATGTCTCGGTAACAAAAGCAGTTAGATGAATACTAAAGTTTGAAACAAAAATGAAACCATCAACAGAAATACTGATCACGTATAGATGTGAATAGATGTGTGAATGGTGCTTTTCCGGAAAAAAGACAGAATGTTGTTGACTTTGTGAACAGCGCCTTTTTTTAATTTACCGTTAAAGTCGTTCTGGTAATTTTACGGCAATTTACTGGTATTACTGTGTGAAAGAGGCTAATGACATCCCAAAGCAATTTAGCAACTTTTAGCAACAAATCAATCTGCCTTTAGCAACTGCCCCTGGAAATTAGTTGGCAACACTGGTTGAACCAGTTCACCAAATCGAACTGAACCGTTTTAAACGGTTCGCGTCTCCAATACACATTAATCCACAAATTACTTAAACTGTTAACTTTTTTAATGTGGCTGACACTCCCTCTGAGTTCAAACAAACCAATATCCCGGAGTAATTCATTTACTCAAATAGTACACTGACTGAACTGCTGTGAAGAGAGAACTGAAGATGATTCGGAGGACTGTGCAGCTGCACACTGTGACTCTGTGTTGTTTCAAGCTCATCATTTTGAGCGCGGGATATGCATAAGTGCTCTCTGCCGCTCTGGCGCCTTTAGTATTATAATACTTTTCTGTGCAATCAAAGATTAAATAGTCTTTCTTGTTCTGTCCTATTGATCACATGTTGCTGACTTTATTACTGTGCTATACATTTAAAAGAAACCTCTTTTATATTTCTTTATAAATGTATATACTTCTGTTTACATGAATGTAATTTACAACAATGCAAAGAGCAATGTGTAACATTTTACCAGATTTTAGACTTATTCCCTTTAATCTGTAAATACAATATTTTACTAGATTTTATACAATTATTGTGCACCTTTGATTTTTCTAGAATCTAGAGTATCTTTTGCTGCTGAATTATCCACTAACTTAGTTTATAATAGTATTTTATATTATTTTTATATAGATTATGATTATATATTGTTTCATTTGTTATTTTTCATTAAAATGGAGTTGTGTATACTGTATGTAGTAGATTTTGATTAACACAAAAGAGTGGTGATCAGGTCAACACAGAGAAGTATAGAAATTGTACATTGATTTAAAAAAAAGAAAGAAAAAAAACTGTGCTGGTATGGGATTGGATCAGTTCTGAAAAAAATTTATCGTTGCATCCGTAGTCTCAATGGCTTGATGACACAAGCTTTTGAGTACAATGCACAGAATCTTTTTACTTCAAGAATTCTTGATGTTCATATATCAAATAATATAACTAATCATTAATTTAATTTTTTTTCCAGCTGTTTTTCAACTCTACTGTCACAGGAATCATCTTCACGAGATACTCCCTTGATCTGATCTTCACCTTTAACATCATTTCACGCTTTTACATTGGATATGAAACACATGGAGTGGTTATAACAGACCCTAAAAAAGTCCGGAAAAAATATCTTAGGACATGGTTTTTACTGGATCTCTTGTCAGTTTTACCCCTTGAAACAATAACAGTGGCTTTCTCTAAGTTGAAAATTGTGCGTTTTGCATATGCCAATAGATGTCTGAGAGTGTTCCGATTGTTTGGTATAATATGTAAGTTATTTATTTAAATACTTTAAATAATTCATGATGTAATTCAGATGTACACACCTGCTAATGGTTTTTGTGTGATTCTAGCCATGTTCAGTAAGGAACCAGACACCAACAAACTTCATCTTACAGCTTTCAAAGTGTTTTCCATCATGATCCTGTGTATACAAGCCTCAGCATGCCTTTGGTAAGCCCGAATATTTTACAAGTATTCTACTCAATGGGTCCTGTTCATTGTCACTCGGGTTATCTGAAAATATTCCGTATTTAGAAGTCAGAAGTAAGAAAGAGCTTTATTGTCAAGTATGTTTAGACACACAAGGATTTTGTCTTGGTGACAGGAGCTTCCAGTGTAGACATTCAGACATAGTGCAAACATACAGTACATAATATTTCAGACAAAAATATGAATTACACAGTAGAAATAAAATATAACACTAATATGAGAAAAAAAGTTAAATAATGCAGTATAATACAGGAGTAGAAATATAAAAAAACATAATTGTTTTAATTAATGTACAGCTGTTATTTACAAGTGTACAGTTTATGTTATATACAAATGTAGAGTTTTTATATGCTATGTATAAACTGGGAAATTATTGTTCTTGTTCCTGGCTGTTCTAGTGGTCTGTGAATTGTCTTGATGTCTGATTTGGTAGATTAAGGCTGGCTGCAAAAGGGGAGTCATTCCCATGGACTCCCCATGTTAAAATGCCCAACTGTACAGTAGAAAAAACATGTTTACAGCCTGGTTCTAAAATTTATTTTGGTCTATACCGTCGAGCTCTGTGGCCTTGGCTTCAGCAGCCAGCTCCCACCTTTTTGCCCATTTTCGATTGTCCGGGAAAGTCACGCGGTGAAGCGCTGTCAAGATGACTATGGCCCGCTCTGCACACTTTGAGCTTCAAAAGCACTCTTCAGGAGTCTACGAGTGACGTCACGTACACTACGTCCATGTTTTTATACAGTCTATGGTAGGGCTGCTCGATATTGGGAAAAAATGACATTGCAATATTTTTTTTTCTGCGATATATATTGCGATATGAAATCTAATCTAATTTTTTCTTACAAACAAAAATGGGGTGAGCACACTTACATTCTCATTTTAAATTATTTAAACATAGACACCATCGTGTCAATTGATTAATATGCGCGAGGGAGAGAGAGCAAGACAGCGCTCGTGTTGTTTGAAGACGGTGAGCGTGAGGCCAGGGCTCTCTCTCTCTCTCTCTCTCTCTCTCTCTCTGCTATCTCTGTCTGCCCTGTTAAACTAAGAGGACTTAAAAACACATGCAAATGATAAACTTTAACTATGATGGCAAGCTGTGCAATTAATCCGCAAATCACATTCGTCAAGGGTGGGGGAGCAGCTGGCCCGTACAGTTAATGAATAACGGATCAACTACAACAGCCTACATCGCACATCCTGCGATCTGACTATCGTGGATTCGTACATTGCGATATGATACTTAAACGACACATCGTGCAGCCCTAGCCTATGGTAACTCTGCCCAAATGTTCACGCAAAGAAGAAGAAGTGGTTCCAGCATCCGCAGTTAAGGCCGTCAAAAAATTAATTCGACCTCACGTTATGTCAATCACGCTTGCACACTGCCTCCGATATTTTCGTACGTAAAAAAAAATTAGTGCGTTTTTTTGCATCCGTAAAAACCATAGACTGTATAAAAAATGCATTTTGAGACAACTCTGAGCCAACTCTTAGACATACTGCCAGTGTCTGTCCAGTATCAATTCATTCACGGAAATTGGTGGTCTTATTTTTAATATGTGGCTCCAATATCACTAGCAAAACATCAAACTGAGCCACTGACATTCTAAAGTAAACTTTGAATCGGTCTGGATAATCCCGCAGCTCCTTGATAAGGAGGTGTAACTTTCCTTCCTCCCTACGCGATCGCAGGAGTGGATGGACCAAATATTTCCTCTTTCTTTTTCTCTTTTTAAGAAGAGAGAGGACAAAAAATCATCCTCACTACTTGAAGATGATGTTTTTTGTATTGTTTTTCGTTTTTTTTCCCATAACGCATTCATTAATACGCATCGAACTCAGTGTGCAAGGTCTCTGTGTATGACTAATTTTTTGGATCACGAATACAAAAAAACGAATGCAAAGATTTCGGATTCAGTGTGCAATGACCTTTAGTGTTGAAACAGTCATGTCAGGGAGAAGCTGTGTATATCTAGGCGAAAGCAAAATTGCCTTATTTGGCCTTCTGAGAGTAGATGCATTTAGGAATCTTTAATATTACTATAATAATTCTGACTTTGCTACGACAATCTGGTGCTTCTGAATCAGCTACTGTAAGTATGTCTTGTTATTAGTTTTAAGGATTTGTATTGAATGTTCAAATGCAGAGTTTTGCATGTTGCGTGTTTGTGTGTGTGTGTCTGTATATGTGTGTGTGAGAAAGAGAGAGAGAGAGAGAGAGACAGGGTCACACAGTGGAGTCAGTGGCTTGTGTACTGCAAACACATACTAGCTTCATCACTGTGTCTGTCACGCGACTCTGTTACTCTTTATCTCCACAGGGGATAAAAATAATTAAGCAGAGGCAGGGATACATTGACCAGAAAGGGGGAAATCCCACGCATCCCCCACGGCAAATCGCACCCTGCTTAAAACTTTCTTTAGGTGAAACATCGTAAACCCTTAGAATTTCTCTTAAGTATCCCTTCAAAACCAGTTACTGTTGCATAAAGCCCCTAAACTGTCTTTTTCCTAAGGATAACATAAGGGTTGGAAAATGTCGCCTTAAGCATTACACAAAAGTCTCCAACAAGTCATGATTGGCTGCTTTATATGTTAAACAGATTTTAATTTACGCATTTATTTACTTATAAAAAATAATGAAACTACATACAGCACATTATTAGCTCAAACTTCAGTGCATCTCACTCAAGAGCAAATTTATATTCCATAATATTTTATTCCTGTATTCTCCTACATATTACCTGGAGACTTTAAAAACACACATAAATCATATATTGTTGCAATCCTTAGTTTATTGTGTTTATGTTTCTGCTTTTTATTCAGGTTATAAGATTTCTTACTTTCAGCGCGAGAGCGCCCTCCGGCTTCGAGTATGAATGAAACACACACTGCATGAGAGTTTAGTGATTTAATGTTCACATCGTTTTGGATACGAATATAATGTCATGCATAGACTGTCTTGTCTCTTTGAATTTAAATATATATTTATTCACATTTAATGTATTTGTTCTTATTATACATGTTATATTGATTTCTGGGGAAACGTACACAAATTTTTGCATTAACAAATAGCGTGACCATGGCAACAGTCGTTTTTTTGTTTTTGTTTGCTCTGTACGCAACCTGAAGAGGATCCAGCAAGGCTCCAGTGATGTCCTTCAGATAGGCCAACACCAGTCTCTCAAATGAGTTCATGACCACAGACCTGACAGGTCTGACAATTGACAATAAAACATTCATTATGTTTATGATTCATGAGAGATATTTTGATAAGTAATTAGGTATTTAAAAAATCTACTAATTGTCATTAGTTAAATATAATCGTAAAGATTTATGCTCGTATGTGACAGTATAATCAAATCATTTTTACTGAGGTAAGATTAGGCTACTGTCTTAATTACGTTTCAAATTGCCATAATGGGCGTGCTAATGTTGTTTTCCTCAGCGTCTCAGCATAATGACAGAGAAATGGACTCCTGTAATGCATTGCTAATGTTAGCATACGTCCATGTGAGCTAACGCTATGTTACTTTGCACAAACATGCATAACTTTGTTCGACTGTCATGAATATATGAAATGTCCATTGACATCAAGTACAAGTTAGCCAAGCATAGATGAATCTTACCTGTCTAGGAGAAAATTAGCAACGTAGCGTCTGTGTTCAAATTCTTCTCCATTTTCAGCCGTCTCCATCTTTCAAAAGCATCTACAATACAAATTCTGGTTTTATTTCGGACTTTGTCACAACAAATTTCTGAATTATGACGAAGTCTTTTTGATTTAGTAACATTAGACATTTTTATCCGACTGGAGTTAGGGTAGGTTACAGCAAAGCTGGCAACATGGATCCCGAAACACTACTGACTTCGTGATTGGTAGATAGGTGGAGGGAAATGTGTTAGGCCAAAACACAAAATGACAACAACAACATCAGATGAGCGCTGCAAGTCCACTTTTTAAATGAAAATATCCTGGCCGGACTACTGTTGTCAGTGATATAAGTATTTGAAATGAACATGATTTCTTAATGTCTAGTGACACATCAGGGCCATTTTATGATTAATTGAAATATATTTCTTACATACAGCTCCTTTAATGGCAAGATATTTCATAAAGAAAACATTGCATAGTTAAAAAGTAATGATGTTGTGTTGTCCCTTCAGGTTTCATGAGGTTTGTTATGGAGCCTATACTGGTCATGTAAGGTATTGTCCTAAAGCGGAGAACTGGTTGCAGCTACTGCCAGAATGTAAGTCCCCCACCCATGGTTTAATTCCCAATAACAAAAAAATATTATTTGAGAGATTATCAAACTGTTAAATTATAGCTGCACTATAAAATATTGTGTTGGTTAAAATTTCATTATTAATAATTCTACAGCTGGTTATTCGATTTTGAAACGTATGTACTTTTTCTTCACAAAAAGAGTGCATACTTTTAGTGCGTAGTATAAGTGGGCAAATTGGGACGCAGCATAAATCTCATTGTGATATGTTTTTGTATAATGTTAATTATATAGCATATTTATTTCTACAGTATCAACCAATTCAACAGGAGTTACAGACATTGAGTTCTATGCTACATCACTTTACTGGTCAACTATCACACTGTGCTCCATAGGGTGAGTACTGGTAATGCCATATAGCTATGCACAGTGCTACATGTCTGCTTACCAGTTGCAAATCATATCTTTATAAACTATAAAAAATCAATGACATAATTATATGCAAGTTCTCCAATAATGGTCTGTTTTAGTGCCCACATTTCAAAATACAAACAAAAAGCAGTGGACAGAACCAATTCCCTGCCTTACATCTTTTACAGTAATCAGTAATTATGATGTAATTTACATGAGGAAGAAAAAATATGACGCTACTTCCATTTCTTTGTCAATTTCAGAATGACAGGTATAGTGGACAGATGTTATATTTTAGCCAAAGCTGCCCCTTTACCCATACTGAGTGTTAAAATAGAGTGTTGATAAAAGGTGCTGTATGTAAGAATTTTAATGGATCATTCACTGTTTTATTGCAATGGCAAAGTGCACAATTAAATATTGGACTTTATATATTCTTTGCTCATCATAAGATATTATTTTTATTATATTGTATAATATATTGAACAGCTATGGAGATATACATGCCACAAATGTGGAAGAGGCCACAGTTGCATCATTTGTGATGGTGCTTGGATTGCTTTCCTTTGGAATCAGCATGTCTAACATGAGCTCAGTTATAGCAAACATGGTTGCACAAAGAGGAAAATTCTACCATAGAGTGGATGCTATTCTTCATTACATGGTTTGTAATATGAAGATTTAATTAATCCATCTGTCTGTTTCTGCTAGTAATTTTATTCTTATTTCCCCTTTTAATCAAAGAGACAAATGGGATTATCAGAGGATATCCAGGAGTGGGTGCACAAACACTATTACAATCTTTGGTTCCACCAGAAGGGGCGAAACATTGCAGGATATATGGATGATCTTCCGTTTGTCCTGCATTCAGATGTTTCAAGTTGTTGTTACAAAACTGTGATTGAAAATGTGAGGCATCTAATGAATGAACTGAGGCTATAACGCATAATAATCACAATAATATGAATGTGTTTACTGTATGAGATTAGAAAGACTTTTGATGTAATGGATTTATATCATTCTAGGCTAAGTTGTTCAAAAAAACAGAAGATGGTTTTAAAAGGGCTTTGTCGCTGAAATTAAAAACCTGCACATACAGCCCTGGACAAATTCTGGTTAAAACTGGAGAAATTCATCAGAATATGTATTACATTAAGCAAGGACTGGTACAGGTATGCCTAAATATATTCAGAGTCAACTGAGGACCATAATTTTAGCTTTTAGTTTAGTTTGAGTTCAAGGGTTTTTTTTAACATAATTTGCTCTATTTTTCAGGTTCTTGGTAAGAATCCTGGGGATGAGATTGCAAAACTGCTACCTGGCTTATTGTTTGGAGAGGTATGACACTCAGACCCAATGTTCAAAGTGTTACACATCTACAGGGATTGAATAAAATAATGGGGAAATACCTGGGAAATAGGCAGTTTTTATTTAGAATTAAGCACTTTTTGCCTTTATTACACTATTCTATTTAGTGTTCGATGGTCCCTATCCTTCACTTTCAGTTTTTTTTTATCACATATTGTCTTTGCTGTTGAAATGAGAGAATATAAATTACAAAAAATGAATGAAACGAAAAATGAATGTACCGTAGCCTACACAGATAATATTAAACCCCAAAATAATGTGTGTTGACATTATTTTGTCCAACCCTTGTATGTTATTTACTCAAATATAATAAATCAAATATACAAAAATATACTAAATAATTATATACTAAAACATATTTTAGTCCGAAATACTTGTTTTCAAACTGAAAATATATAATTTGGACAATAACCAATAACAATAAATAAGTCTTTTTGTTAAGTGATGACAAAACAAATTTCATTAATGTAAAAAGTATTTTGGGGGTTCTTCTAATAGGCAGTACTGTACTGTTGGTTTTGTTTTGATTTAATGCATTTTTTTTTTCATTTTGTTGTTTATTTTTAGGTCCATTTGCTGTATGAAATCCCTAGAAATGTTACAATATGTGCATTAACAAAATGTGAAATTGTCATTTTGGAACGCAAGGATTTGCTTTTACTCTTTGCTGACTACCCTGAAGGTAAAAAAAAAATAAATTATGCTTTGAGATTTATGATGTTTATAAGAATCATCAGTTACAGCACACTAATGGAGTTTAATATCTGGTTCCACTTCATATTAGTTGGCCTTAACTACCATGTAATAACATAAAAAATAAGTACAATTTACTTACTGTGTTCCATATTGTATTGAAAAACTGCTAATGAGTTGGGATACAGGTAAGGTTAGGGACAGGTTTGGTGGTATGGGTAGGTTTAAGGTTGGGTTAAAATGTAAGGGATATGTCAACTGTGTAATTATAAATATTATTACAGAAATTAATTCGGTATTTTTAAATATAAGTACATATGCAAAAATGGTGTATGTGCACAATAAGTGTATTATATCAAATGGGGGCAGCTGTGGCCTAATGGTTCGAGAGTTTGACTTGTAACCCGAAGGTTGCAGGTTTGAGTCTCGGTGCTGGGAGGAGTTGTAGGTGGGAAGGAGTGAATGAACAGCACTCTCTTCCACTCTCAGTATCCATGACTGAAGTGCCCTTGAGCAAGGCACTGAACCCCCAGTTGCTCCCCGGGCGCTGGATCTATAGCTGCCCACTGCTCCGGGTGTGTGTTCACTCCTCACTGCTGTGTGTGCGTGTGTGTGTGTGTGTATGTGTGTTCACTGCTCCGGGTGTGGGTTCACTTCTCACTGCTGTGTGTGTGCACTTGGATGGGTTAAATGCAGAGCACCAATTCCAAGTATGGGTTACCATACATGACAAATGTCACGACTTTCAAATTATTAGTTTAAATGTAAGTACATAGTTAAGGCCATCTAATATAAAGTGAGAACTTGTATCTTTTTCTAAAGCTGCTGTTGAGATTGTCAAAGCGGCCAAGAAACGGCTTCAAAATTTCAGGCTTCCGCTACGAGAAGCTTGTGCATATGGCGTTGCCTCTGTCCCACAAAATGCTGTATTTGAAAAGGACCAGAGCATCAATCTTGAAGTAAGTGACTGAGTGATTTGTCTGTTTTTGAAATAGAGCCCAGTGGGGTTTTTAATAGTTGTACAGATGTACTATGAATACAAAGCTTTTGTTGTAGACAAAGGATCAGAGGATTTTCGGAGCATCCTTGGAATACGTTTTAAACCGACCCCACCAATTTGACGTGAGTATTGTGAATGCATGGTCTGTACTGTATGTGTATTTGAATTGTTATTGTGTTTAATATTTACTTGCTATGTCTGTTTCTTTAGTCTTTTTGGAAGAGAACTTTCCACCCTGAAAGTGCTTATGTAAAGGCCTGGAGGTTTTTTTTCTTCTGGTGCATCACTGTTTCAGTTTTCCTGGAGATGTGGGTGTTTTTTTTCACCAGCAATGCAGAATCAAAGAGTAAGTTTCTGTATGATTTACAACATTGATTTTTGATTGAGAGGTTAACAGCATTACACGTGCTCATGTTTGACTTGAAAATAAATTAACAAAACATAGAGTAGAAAGTAGAAATGTAGAGATGTAGAACAAGCCTTATTATAGATGGTAAAATCCAAATATTTTAATAAATACTCTAGTTCATTTAATCATTGTTGCATTAAATGCAGAAATGCTTGTGTTTAAGCTTTTTAATGTTTTGTATAAACATGAGTAATTTTTTTCCTGTTGCCTGTTAAGAGCTTTTCAGTGAAGGCTGGGGTACCATTTACCTCGCAGTGAATGTTCTTATATACATTGTTGCTGCATTTGATATCCTAATGAATCTTCGCACTGGAGTGCTTATGGAAGATGGTAGGTCAATATTTAATGTACACGTTCATTTTTTTTAACAAAACAAAAATGTCAATATAGCTTAGTTTTTGCGGTTTTAAGGGCTGGGAGTGCAAAACATAAATTGCATGAGCCAACTCAAATATCATGATGCGATAGAAGATTTGAAAAGACAAACTTCTGTTTAAATACATTTCAGCATAAACACACATTGCTGGACAGGTATTGAACATAATCAATGTTCCCTGTAGCGTGAGTTGCACTCGACAGTGCTTCACAATAGTGGGTTGTTTTCTGTAAATGGACATTTTGTAATTTTATAATCACTATTATACAGGAAAATTAAATATGAAAACTTAACCATACCATACTAATTAGTTGAAATGTTATTGTTCGATGCCTAAAACTTTATCTTTCTCGTTGTTCTCCAGGAGATGTAACAGATTTAGCAGCAATATTTCAAGTGTATCGCAGTTCTTGGAACTTGTATTATGATGTCCTGGCAATTTTACCGTTGGATTTGATTGTTTTTGCATACGGAAGTGCAGAACATTGGGCAATTTCAGGCTTAGTCAGGCTGAATAGAGTCATTTGGATACGCAGGGTATGATAGATATTTTTCTATTCAGAATTTTTCTTTCTTTTCGTTAATATGTTGTAATACTAATATTTAAAAAAAAATTCAGAACCTTGACTTTATTCTTGTGGTTAGGATAGTAGAACAAGTGTATGGATTAGTAGTTTTTTAAGTATTTGATCCTGATGCTTGACCACAGCAATTGTTTTGTTATTTCAGATTTATCAGTATTTCTGCCAAAAACAAAGTGACATATATAAGAACCTATTTGAAGAAAGGACAACAAAATGCCTCTTCTTCTTGATTTTCACAGTGCATTTTTGTGCTGGCTTATTGTACCTGTCAGCCTGTCATCAAGAAAGGTAAGTGTACCTTATTAGAGGGTTAGTCTATAATTCAAAGACAATACCAATATTATTAGAATTTTATAGACATTCACTTTTAATTAAGTCTTTTATTTACTTTTATTTATAAGATGTCAGGAGGAATCATGGGCATGGAATGCTGGACTTAAATCAACTCAGTCCAA
Source organism: Carassius gibelio (assembly GCF_023724105.1). Taxonomy (NCBI): domain Eukaryota; kingdom Metazoa; phylum Chordata; class Actinopteri; order Cypriniformes; family Cyprinidae; genus Carassius; species Carassius gibelio. The sequence goes on along the minus strand of NC_068375.1, from coordinate 6,832,498 downwards.
TTTTGAACACTATGTATTTGCAGTATATTTGACAGTTACGACTATGACAAGTGTTGGTAGGTATCATATTTTATGTTTATGACTGTGTGTATATATAGGCCATTCTACCAAATTCAGTATTTTATATTAACTCCAGGGCTCTGAACTGGTTCAAGGAATGAAAAAGAAAACTGGAAATGAATGAAATTTTGACAGGAACAGAAACAGAAACTAAATCAAATGTTCCAAACAGAATCGAAAATTAGAAATGGCCATTAACCAGTTAATAATGTTATTTTATCGTTCCATTTAATATTTGAAATTTGCTGTCAGCCAATGATGAATTCCAGTTGTATGGCTATGCAAATGTGACGCTGAAGCCAAAGAGTGAAATGTCCACTCAGCTGTGAACTCATCATAGGCAAGTCACAATCGCAATGCACCGCCCTTAGAATTTATCTGAGGATAGTGTGAGATGAATTCAACAGATCATACGCAAATACAACGCTTTTGTGAATGGAGAAAACAGAAAAACTATAGGCTTACATAAAAAGTAATATAGGCGTATACACTAAATATTTCACTTGAAACATATTGACAGATTAACGAAAACAAATGAAATTTTTTTTTTTAATTACGGTTCATTGTGACAGCAGAAAGTAGCTAGTTTTCTTTATTTTGCAAAAGCTTTACAGTTTTAATTATTTGGCAAAAGCTTGACAGCATTGAAAAATGCCTTGCTTCTGTATAAGTCTGTATGAGTCTTTAAACGTACAATATGGAATTTTTGGCCACCAGGGGTCCCTCAATCAAAATAATAACATAAGACGTACTTTGATGACGTCGGGAAAGAGCGTAAGGCTCATGGGAGTTGTTGTTCATTGGAACACGCGCTCTGTCGCTCCCTATCATTCCTCACTCAACATAAAGACAACATAAACAAACGTTACTGCGCATGAACGCTTTTGTGGACCTAACTTAACTTCAGGTAGACTTCCAAATAGAATCAATAACAACAGCCAAGTCCCTCTAGAGTAGATATTTTTTGATAACAAACAAAATGTTTGCTGTGTGGATCAGGCGGACTTAATGAAAATGCAAATTAATTATTTGTCAACAGGAGATGTTTTAAAGCATAGAAATAAAGCGCGAGAAATAGAGGTTTCCCCAGTAACAGCTGTAAACGAAGCAGAGCTGGTACGCTCATACGCTGCTATCAGGCATATAACATGCAAGTCTTCCTTTAGAAATACAGCGATATAAAAACACCTGTGCCTCGTTTTGATATTTAAACATATAAATGTAAGGAATTATTATTATTAAACGTGTAGTAAGTAACGTTACTCATGTTTATTCAATGAAGCCTTTTTGAAAAAAGATCAGTTTTAAAATTGTGGCAAGTAAAAATAAATAAATGTATGGGAAACACATCCCACAGCACAACCACCTGAGCCCAACTTCAGTCTACTCATAACCTTGCCTTTAACTGCGTTTGTAGAAGGCACCGCAGCCAGACCGATATACACAACACAGACCGGAAGTTAACTTAGGTCCAGGCGCGTGCGCCCGATGAAACCGTCTATATGAATTATGAGACCCCTATCAAATCAATATTCCATCTAGCTAGTAGTAATATATGTTAAAAAACACGGTCGCCTTTCGTTAATAATTATAATTACGTTAAACTATGATATCGAACAAGTTAGAGAACTGCATTTGAAGCTACTTTATTCAGCTAGATATAGAACAAATGTAGATTTATATGAGTTCAGCATCTCTCTGTAGTTTCAGCTTGTCACGAAGCTCTCTCTATCTTGGAAATGCAACTCCAATATTTACCCGTGTCTTGTTGCTTCTCTTGTCCCAAAACCATCTCGGGTCATTTATTTCACCCGTGCGTTTGCGCTTCACAGAACGTGCAGGCAAAGCATAATCATGATCCATAACTAAGTTATTGATTGAGGCTTAAATACGAATATAAACAATATAAATATAAAATATAATAGTCTCGATCAAGGCTACTACTTTTTCTTCTTCGTCTCGTCTTTGTTTCTGTTCACCTTTGTATTTGGCAGTTCCGCAGGAAGTTTGATAAACTAGAGGGGTCAAAGTTTATATGACCCCATAGACGGGCGACAAAACGGAAATAAAGATATAAATAAACCACTCGACTTTCTGTCACATTACCGTACAGACAGGAGGAGAAGCTTGCAGGTAATTAACTTAATATGGCGTACTGGCGTTACATTTTAAAATACTATACAAAATAATTAATCAGAATACTTACTCCTGCTCAGTCACGCCAAAGAACAGATATAGTGATTTCTGCTATTTTTAAAGCAGAAAAATTACATATTGCGCCTTTAAAGTGTTGACAGATATATATATATATATATATATATATATATATATATATATATATATATATATATTTTTTTTTTTTTTTAGTAGCTTACATTTGGCCAAAATCTAGAAAAGATGATGCTGTATTGGCTGTGACTAAGCGCAGTGGGTTATTGGCTAACGTTAGATTTCTATTTTTTTCTTTTCTTTTTGAGTAAAGGAAATGCTGTACTTTATTATTATATTATTATTATTATTATTATTATTATTATTATTATTATGCAAATTATAGAATATTGTTTTTAAAAAATAACATTATTAACCGGTATTTCTTCCACCCGAACTGGTTTCGGAACGGTAATAATATCAGAAATGTTAAAATATCGATTCTGCTCGAAGTGAACCTATTGAATTTTTTTTTCGTTTTCAAGCCCTGATTAACTCTATATAATATTTTAAGATAAATACATAGTAATGGTTCTAAAGATGTGTGTATGTGTTAGTATATCTTATTTCTTTTTCCGAACACACACATACACACAAAAGTTTTTGTTTTTGTACACATAATGGCACTGAATGGTGGAAGGTCTTTTCATGGTTTAAAGGGGTCATATGAAATTGCTCAAAATAACATTATTTTGTGTATTTGGTTTAATGCAGTGCGTTTATGCAGTTTAAGGTTAAAAAAACAAACACATTTTCTACATACTGTATGTTATTGTTTCTCCTCAGTGCCCCACCTTTCTGAAACTCGTTGATTTTTACAAAGCTCATCGTTCTGAAAAGCGATGTGTTCTGGGATTGACCAGCTATCCAGTGCAATGTGATTAGCTGGCAACTCAAATGTGTGACAGTAATTTTACGCCTCTTACCACTGCAGTTTCCAATCCCAGTCCTTGCGACCCCCCCCCCCCCATGCATATTTTGCATGTGTCTTAGTTAACACACCTGATTCCCACAATTAGCTTGTTAGAAGAGAGCTCCGTGCATGAACTGTTCTCATTGGCATGGTCCCTGCATGGTTCCCTACTCCCTGAGCAGGGGAAATCCGTTGAAGTTTACTTCACTTCCGAATAGTCATTCACAGATTTGCACTTTGCAACATCTTCATACACGTGACACGTGATATATACAATTTCAACTCACTTGCACTCTTTAATGCCCTTTGAATGTAACATATACACTCGTTTTGAACTGGAATCATGGTGGAATATCAGGGCACTTACGGTCGAATAGAACAAATGTTGTACATGATAAGAGGACTGGGACTGGGAAACGCTGCCTTACCATACTGTAATGTCATTTCCCAGTGTGACAAGACAAAAATAAAACCCATTACAATTGAACCATTTGTTGCATCCAGTGCACGTGGCATCCAGTGAATGTAATTACTGATTATAATGACGCACACTGTTTTCACAAGTTGCGTTGTGTATTGTTGCTGCATAAACATAAAACCATGTCTGCATTTATAATAATAAATAATAACACATTTTATGGGAAGCGCCTTTCACAAAACTCAAGGTCAACTTTACAGCAAGTTTGAAATAATGAAAGACTAAAGTCAACAATACAAGTAGAGCAGTGCATTAACAAAGAATTGTCTATTTTAAACAGGTGAGTTTTGAGTCTGCATTTAAACAGAAAGAGAGTCAATATTACAGATGTCTGATGGAAGAGAATTCCAGAGTTTGGGAGCAGAGCAACTGAAAGCTCTGACACCAATGGTGCTCATGCGGGCGAGGGGCACAGTGAGGCAGATGGAGCTGGAAGATCTAAGAGAGCGAAGATCTAATTCTCCTTGCACAAAGGAGAATTTTATAATCAACTCTGGATTTTATCGGAAGCCAGTGTAGATCATGTAAAACTGGAGTAATGTGGTGAAAGAAGGGGATATTGGTGATGATGTAAGCGGCAGAATTCTGGACCAGTTGAAGCTTATGGGTGGATTTGTGAGGGAGGCCATAGAGAAGAGAATTACAGTAATCAAGGTGGGAAGTGATCAGACTGTATACAAGGATTGAGGTGGAATGGGAAGTGAGAAAGGGGCGGAGACAAGTAATGTTACAAAGATGGAAATAAGCAGACTGTGTTATACTATTAATATGTGCTTGAAATGATAATAAACTGTCGAGAATGACACTCAAACTCTTAACCTGAGGGGAGAGGGAATCTGAGGAGTCCTCAATTATGAAAGAAAAACTATTAGCTTTGGAAAGTGTAGATTTGGTGCCAACAAGAAAAATTTCTGTTTTATCACAATTAAGTTTTAAGAAGTTTAAAGTGAACCAGGATTTAATTTCAGATAAACAGTTGATAAGATTGGAGAGGGGGACAGAGCTCTGGGGAACAACTGTGGTGACTGTGGAGGACTGAGATCTGAAAGTTTTGAGCTGAATAAATTGACTGCAGCCTGAGAGATATGAGTGAAACCATCTAAGGTGGGGTGTGAGTGATGCTAATGGAAGATGATCTGTTGAGAAGCATAGAGTGAGAGATAGTATCTAAGGCTGCACTCAAATCAAGGAGAATAAGGATGGTGATCAAACCAGTGTCGGTGGCCATAAGTAGATCATTGGTGAGCAGTTTCTGTCCTATGGTGGGGGCGGAAGCCAGATTGGAATTGTTCGTAAAGGTTATTTATAGATAGATGTAAGTGAAGTTGAGTGGCAACTACTTTTTTGAGAATGTTGGAAATGAAGGGTAGATTAGAGATGGGGCGGAGGTTATTAAAATTGTTGGGATCTAGACTGGGTTTTTGGGGTGACAACTGCAGTTTTGAAATGTAGGGGAACAATTCCAGTAGTGAGTGAGGAGTGGATGATAGCAGATATAAGGGTAAGTAGAGAGGAGAAGCAGGATTTGACTAAAACTGGGGAAGGAATCAAAGAAGCAACAAACAACAAATGATACTCTACACTGCTTAACTCACAAATTATCAATTGCAAATTCTTTAAATATTTAAATGTACTTCGTACTGACAGACTTTGAGTAAGAAGTTCCAGACTTTCCTTGCAAAGTTGTAAGTGCCTCACTTTATAGAAACAGGCACATTGAAACAGGTGCATTGTTGGCTACTCTCACAGGAAACAGTCCTCATCCTCCATAAATTTATATTTGGGTTGAATTCAGTGTTGTAAATACATCTTAACCACTGATTTCTAGTTATGTCCTCATTTGGAAGGCCAAACAAAGTAGCTTCGCTTTCACGAATCACAGCATCTCCACAACATCTCCACAGCGAAAATAAAAGCTTTTAACACCCTAAAGAGAAAGGAAAAATAGAAATCTCATTATATGACTCCTAAAAAAAAAATGTAAGAAAAGTATCTTAAAGGTGCCATCTGTAATGTTTGGCAAAAAAAATCAAGTCATACTCCACATTCCATACAAGATGGGGGCATTATGCCTCAATAAAGTGAATTGGTCTACTCTAGAGTAACAAACGAGAAATGGCATAGTCTCTATGCTCCGCCCCTACTTTCACAACAACACTACAGCCATAGCCGAATCCTAACTGTGCGTTCACACCGCCGGCGTCTAGAGCGTCAAAAATCGCTCTTGCCGCTCTGCTCACGACACTGCAGAAAGATTTGTGAGCGCTCAGACGCTCTAACGTAGATCAAATGCTTATTTTGTATTTAAAGCGGCCGCAAAGCAAACAAGCTTGTTGATCTCGAGCAGACTAAGCACAAGGAGTTATAAGTTAAATTAAGGTAAAGGTTAAATGAGGTAAATATTGTTGTGGACGAAATATTAGGATCCTTTACTAAAAATGAACAATCTCAGACACCTTGGTCCACGTATCACTTTTAATTTTTTTTTAATGTCCCTGTACGCAAACAGGGACACATCATAGATTAATACAAACGCTAAACAGCAATAATCAACCTGTCCTTTATTCTGCTTGGGAACTAATGTGCCAACTCTCAAGCATTCACCGTGAGACACACGCAATTGACTCTTTTCACACGCTTTCACGCCACACATCAATTTTTTCACGCACAGAAAAACCACAAAGCAAAGAGGACAAGGAGACCAACAGACTAGACAGAGCAGGTTAGTTATGATATAATATAATGGGTAACGTTAAGTTATAGCTAGCTAATTATCAAACGCAGCTACGGTTAGCCATCGCTAACATTAGCACGTTTATCGAACAGCCTTCAATACATTTCTATGTTATAACTTCCCGAAAACAAATACACAAACGTATAAAAAAAACTTCTAGCGAAATACTAACAGCATCTAACTTACCAATCCAAAAGAAATGTTGCAAGTTCGGAGTCGAACCTCATTTCTTTCAGGTCCATCAGTTGTCTCCAGAGATTAAAAGCAGTGCCGATGTTTACTCTGGTTCGGCTCCTTTTCTTATCGGATTTGATTTGTGTTTCCCTGTAGCGGGTGGTGGTCTCTTGCCAAGGGCTTGAGGGCCATCCTTTCTCTCTCTTCCCTGAACTGAAATGAAGTACTGGGCTGTAATTTCCACATGATTGGCATCAGGTTCAAGTACACGCCCACAAGCCGTTCGAGTTATTAGTGTATTGCAGGTTGGCTGGTGGTTATGTTGCCCGCATACCGCCTCCCATGGCCGAAACTGCATGCCATGTGCGAGGCTCTGTACGGACGACTGTCGTGCACAAACAGAACCAAAACACAAAATAAAATTGAAGCCTGGTCCTCTCCCATCCTTCACTGTCATTACTTCTCCTTTTATCCTTCCGGAGCTCCTCCGTGGGACTCGAGACCGATGAGTGATGCAAGTTTCGCTCATTTTCAATTACTCCACCGGCTTCACTCCATTCCCACGGCTCTCAGCCCCATCCCACTCATCACGGTTGCCATGTCTACTTATTGCAAGCAACACTTATTGCACGCATCTTTGGATTTGTTGTTTGCACTTGGATCATAAAGTGAACCATTTTATGGATATAATAAAGTAGGCGGTGCCAGTTAAATGTACATATAAGGAACAGCTGGAGAAACAATTTACAACTTAAGGTAACTAGCAACCTGATTGTCAGAGTGGCAGTGTCTTTCAGAAGTCAAGATGGGCAGAGGATCACCAATCCCCCCAATGCTGCTGCAAAAAAATAGTGGAGCAATATCAGAAAGGAGTTTCTCAGAGAAAAATTGCAAAGAGTTTGAAGTTATCATCATCTACAGTGCATAATATCATCCAAGGATTAAGAGAATATGGAATAATCTTTGTGCGTAAGGGTCAAGGCCGGAAAACTTTGGGCCCTTAGATGGCACTGCATCACATACAGGAATGCTACGAAGTTCTTTGAAAACTGGGACGCCATGTCATCCGGACTAAAGAGGACAAGGACAACCCGAGTTGTTATCGGTTATCACTCAGTTCAGAAACCTGCATCTCTGATGGTATGGGGTTGCACAAGTGCATCTGGCATGGGCAGCTTACACATCTGGAAAGGCACCATCAATGCTGAAAGGTATATCCAAATTCTAGAACAACGTATGCTCGCACCCAGACGTCATCTCTTTCAGGGAAGACCTTGCATTTTGCAACAACACAATGCCAGACCACATACTGCATCAATTACAATATCGTGGCTGCGTAGAAGAAGGATTCGGGTCCTGAAATGGCCAGCCTGCAGTCCAGATCTTTCACCCATAGAAAACATTTGGTGCATCACAAAGAGGAAGATGCGACAAAGAAGACCTAAGACAGTTGAGCAACTAGAAAGCCTGTATTAGACAAGAATGTGACAACATTCCTATTCCTAAACTTGAGCAACTTGTCTCCTCAGTCCCAAGACGTTTGCAGACTGTTATAAAAAGAAGAGGGGATGGCACACAGTGGTAAACATGGCCTTGTCCCAACTTTTGAGATGTGTTCATGCCATGAAATTTAAAATCAACTTATTTACATTTTCTCAGTTTAAACATTTGATATGTCATCTATATTGTATTCTGAATAAAATATTGAAATTTGAAACTTCCATAAAATTGCATTCTGTTTTTATTCACAATTTGTACAGTATTCCAACATTTTTGGAATCAGGTTTGTATTTAGCTTGGTATAATTTCATTTAATGTTTGAGCTTAAGTAGATAAGATATTCATAGCATTATTATTACTATTCTTAGTAATATGTTTTTGTCACTAAGACAAATGTTACATCAGTAGTAAAATATGAAGATGAAACTAAAATTAAACTAAAGTATTATGACACAAAATTCTTTTTTCAGGATATGGAGACATTGTACCTGGCTCTTTGGTAGAACAATGTATGGTAGCAGTTGTTGGTGTTATTGCCTTGCTGGTTTTTAACTATATTATCAGCCAGCTTTCTGCCACATTATCTGGTGAACATGCTAAGAGGTATGTTTTTAATTTTCAGACACTAAATTTAATCTTATTATAGATGACCATGTATTCTTATTTTATGTTTATATACTGTCATATAAAAGCATAAAAAACAGCCCGCCCTGCTGTAAAAACTGATTTAATCAATCAAAAAACTTTAAAAGCATTTTTCTTAGTAGATTCTGTATTTCAGCTGAATTTTTGCACATATTTTCCTGTTTTTTTTCTGCATAGGGTGGCTTTCCAGAATCTTTTTTCAGAAATGCATCACTTCATGAAGCAACATGATCTGACAGTTTTCCTACAGAACAGAGTCATGAATTATATGAATCTCATGTGGTCCAAATATCAGTATGTTTTATCTTATTTTGTCATTTTCCCATGCAATATTTGTAAGCATGTGCAGCTTTGGTTATTGTCATGAAGGTTAGAAATACGGTTTTCTCATAGCATTCCAATTAAACCCAGTGGCAGTTGCTCAGATGGTGTCTAATGACTCTGGAAAATCAGTCTATCACTGATTACGTCATTAAAAGAGAAAGTGACTGATGGCTCCTCAGCATTTGTATACCATTATTTATTTTAAGCTGTGACATTAAAGGCAGCAGACGGGAAAAAAAACGATTATTTCATGCTTTTGAGAGCCAAAACAATCCAGCACTGGCAAAAAATTTACTATAATATTATATTAACATGCATACAGTACATATATACTTTTAAGGAATTATGTATGCATGTATTTTCAGAAATAAATGAAGAAATAGGCTCTTAGCTAAATTCTGTAGTTTGTAACCAGTAACTATGGCCGCTTGGTTATGGCCTCAATCTGTCATGCAAGCCAGACTTAACAATTAAAAAGAAGACAGCCACTGATAGTTTCTTTAGTATTCTGCAGTCATTTAAATCTCTTTATTGTATATCAGAAGAATTAATGCACTAGACTGTACACCTTTAATCAAAGTATTTTTTACTTAGTTTGCTCTACTTCAGTACATTTTAAAAGTTCTGTACTTGTTCTGTACTAGCTAATGATTTATTATAATTCATAATAGTGTTCTACTGAGCTCACAGCTGTTCAAATCTTGTTTGTGTGTCTAGCATGTTAGGCTATCCTTTGACTTGTATTTTGAGCCATCAGATTAAAAAAAAAACTGAATTCATCAGTATTTTACTTTTGATACTTAAATATTTTATTTAGTATTTTGAGCCTTCAGGTTTCTGAGCAGAGTGTCGTCAAGACAGCCTGCCGAGTGTTTTGTCGAGTGTTGGCGTTACGGCGCGTCAGGGGGGGTTGCCAGTGCTTCTGCTTTTTCTCAGCATGCTGCAGGTTCCCATTCTGCAGTCACGCTGCAACTCCTCCTAGGTGCTTCAACACTTCTGTGTATTTTTCAAAACTAAAAGATCAAATTCTAAAAGAGCACTATGAGTGACGTGGCGTCTTTTTAGAGATGTCTTTCCACTCGTGCGTTTCTGGATGTGGTCACTTCCTGGCTCCATCTGATGGTCACAATCGCTGCATCCCATGCCTGGGCCTAGAGCATGCTGAGGCAGCATTTGTGGATGAGTCATGTTCTCCTTGTGGGAATATGACAATCGCGATGTTGCATTCAAGGCTCCTCTTTATCAAACGAGTCTCCCTCCCCATGCCCCATTCTAGCTCCTCCTTCAAGAGGAGGGCTACTTCGGCTCATGGCCAGGGTGATTTGAGGATTACAGATTACAGATCCCCACAGAGCGAGTCTCCACGGGCCCCTCACTCCTCCAGCACATCGTGCCCCTGGTGTAACGTGAGGCGGATGCCTCAGACAGGACAGGACTCAGCACTTCATCGGCTCACCAGCAGATGACCTGATGTCGATCAATGTATCAGGGGATGAGCTAGGCTCTGAAGATGAGGATTCGGCTGTGTTGCCTCCTGGGAGAGTGGCATCCAGAGTTGACTCCTAAGCTAGAGCGTCGGGTTGTCTTGAAAGGCGCCTCCATCTCCCGAACATTCAAGGCTGAATGATTGGTTCTTGGGGGTGCCGCACTACCTCGTCAACTACCTCGACAACTGGCTCATATTGGCCAAGTCCCGAGCAAACTCTCCCCTGTGCAGAGGATCTCTTTTTTTCTGTGTTGAGTTGGACTCGGTCGACCTGACGGGGCATCTCTCGACAAAGCGCACTCAGTCATTTCGGGGCAGGAAGGGGTGTCCACTGAAACCGTTTCAGAGGCTCCTGGGGCATATGGCATCTGCTGCAGTGGCATATCAGTTGCCTTCAAGTTGCTGGCAGTATGGCTTGCTCTGCACCACTTCACATCAAGGCTATGCGACAAGCACGTACTGGTCCATATGGAAAGCACTGCGACCGTCAACCACTAGGGGGTCTACGCTCCAGTCGCATGTCGCAACTCGCCCGCCTGACTGACTCCTTTGGAGTCAGAAGCATCTGAGGTTCTTCATGCCATTCACATCCCAGGCGAGCTCAATCGTGCAGCCGATGAGCTCTCACGACAGCCCGCCCTTCCAGTAGAATGGTTACTCCACCACGAGACCATCCAGATGATCTGGAGACACTTCTGGGACACTCTGGTAGACCTTTTGCCTCCCCGGACACGTCCCACTGCCAGCTGTTCTACTCCCTGTCCGAGGGGACCCTCGGCACGGACGCACTGGAACACAGCTGGCCTAGGGGTCTACGCAAGTATGCTCCTTAGCATATTCCTCCTCCTTTCTGCAAGATGGGCTAGAGCGAAGGCTGTCTCCCTCCACTATCAAAGTTTATGTTGCCGCTATTGCCGCACATCACAATGCAGTAGACGGCAAGTCCATTGGGAAGCACGACCTGGTCATCAGGTTCCTTAGGGGGGCAAGGAGGCTGAACACTCCAGGCCCTCACATGGTACCCTCTTGGGATCTCCCCTTGGTCCTGACGGCCTTAAAGCAGGAGCCCTTCGAGCCTCTGCAGCCAGTAGAGCTTAAGTTTCTGTCGCTGAAGACAGCGCTCCTCACTGCATTGGCTTCAGTCAAGAGGGTCGGAGACCTGCAGGCATTTTCGGTTGACGATACATGCTTTGAATTCGGGCCGGCCGACTCTCACGTTGTCCTAAGACCCCTGCCTGAGTACCTGCCCAAAGTTCCCAGGATGCCTTTCAGGGACCAGGTGGTGAACTTGAAAGCGCTGCCCTGGGAGGAGTCAGACCGAGCCATCGCTTTGCTCTGTCCCGTTTACGCCTTGCGCATTTACGTGGACTGCACGCGGAGCTTCAGAACCTCAGACCAGCTCTTTGTCTGCTCTTTACAGCAGAAGACAAAGTTTGTCTCCAAACAAAGATTTGCCCACTGGAGAGTGGAGGCTATAGTCTTAGCATATCAGGTCCATCGCTTACCGTGCCCCCTTGGAGTGAGAGCACACTCTACAAGAGCTGTGGCTTCCTCCTGGGCTTTGGCACGGGGCGCCTCAGTAGCAAACATCTGTAGAGCTGCCTATTGGGGGACACCTAACACGTGTGCGAGATTCTATAATCTCCTGGTAAAAGCCTGTGTCCTCTCGCATACTCACCTCAGATGGTCTGTAATGCTAGACTAGCTCGGTGTCAATCATGCTTGCTGTGCCATTCCCCTCTACGGACCGGATACGTGCACTTAAGTGCTTCTCAGTTCAGTTTCCCTCTTGGCAAACCCTGTTGAAGTTCCTCCTGCACCCTCGGTAGTCAGGCGTGGTGGAGCGCCAGACACCAGGTCCAGCAATCGTGTGTATGCCCAAGGTCAACCCTTGTGCTGAGCTAGGTGCCTGTGTGTAGTGATCCCCCCTTCGGGTTGATCCTACATGTGTATTCTCCATAGTACGGCTTCCCTCACAGTGAGCCCGTGTCTTTCCCTGGCAGAGATCTCTCTGCCATCTCTGCTGTGTAGTGATCTCACACCAGGTGGGCTGAGTCTACCGCAGGGACTTCCATATGTAGCACTGCCCTATGGCAAGTCCATATGTGTAATTTCCACATGTTACTTCCTATGTGCAGGATGTGGTTCCGTAGTGTTTCCCTACTTGGGTACGCTTTCCCAGTGTTATCCAATTTTCACTGTACAGAACTGCAGTGCGGGTTCCTCTGCCTAGGCCCAACTGGTGTGGGGAGGACTTGCCAGCTTGCGCAGGGCACTGAAGGGCGTCAGCAATAGTGACATTTTCCATATGCATCCCAGTTTCGTCAGTCAATGACGTAACGTTGAACGTGACCGTCTGAAAGGTAATGTCTTGGTTACGTATGTGACCCTTGTTTCCTGAAGGAGGGAATGGTGGTGTACCACCACTGTGCGGCCAGGTCACATTGTCTTGGCTCATCAGCGAAAAACTGAATGTGCGACTGCACGCAATCTCATTTTATACCCGCGCTGCGGGGCGGGGTGCGCGATGCCAATCTAGCACGCCAATATTCATTGGCTTGTTTTATTAACACTCTAAGGCGATTTGTCTCTCTAGCGAGATTCCAATTTCATCAGTCACTGACGTAACATCTCCGTTCCCTCTTTCAGGGAACGAGGGTTACATACGTAACCGAGACGAAATTTAAAAAGCTTTATTTATTGATTTTATTGTTTGTTTTTTTCAGAGGTGAAGCTTTTCCAGGAGGACCCTTTTTAATGCATGACTTGCCAGTTGAACTGAAACGGAATGTCCTCATGGCAGAGAGAGGGGAGCTTCTGTCACAGGCCAGTGGTTTTTTTGTTTTTTGTTTTAATCTTAAACAAGTCACCTCTTTTTTTGTCTTAAAACCACTAAATGGAGAGAAAAAAAACTGTTTTGGTTATCTGGACCAAGATGCTGCATTAGCAACTGATGCAGTGTGAACTCCACCCAGCATTGACGACCTCTGAGGTTTAAAAAGGGCCACATCAGTATGCTGGTTAATGTGTCTTAAATCATCTCCTGAATTGCCAGGAAACTTCCAATTCACTGGGTCATGTGCAACCATGAAGGCTGAAAATCTCAACCAGCAGGATTATTCACATTTAGAAAGATCCGGTGGGGTTTAAGATTAATGCTTAAAACCTGATTCCAACTGGGTTCATCACTCCTGGGAGGAGTGTGGATGATGAAACTTGAAAATTGGCATTTGTGTTTATTTAGTTATAACAGTGATACTCTAGTTTAAATGCATAGGGCCAGATTTATGCCAGCATAAACCCTCTTTTGACATAAAAAAAAAATACTGTGAGGGTTTACTGAAGACGAGATTAGCAAGGAGAGGAGTTTATGGGAAATTTATGGGAGGAGATTATTAGTAACGAATAAATCATATAGTCTGTTTTACTAAGGTTTGCAGTTGTCAGTTTAGTGGGATTTGCACCATTAGCTCACAAAAAAAGCATTTTGCCTTAACACATTTTGTGCTTGACAAATTTATGGTGTGTTCTTTAATTTGCATATTGTCAGTAGTTCAACCGACGAGGGCTGGTTCAAAATTAACTAAATTGTTTCATTTTTTTCCCCCTCTATACAGATTCCTTTCTTTGCAGAAGCTGGGCAGTCATTTATACGGGACCTTACTTTAACTTCAGTTATGTACTTTTTTCCTAAAGGGGAAATTATCCAGTACAGTAAAACTATCACAAGAGAGCTCTTTTGTATTCGGAGGGGAGCATGTGAGGTCAGCATAAAAAGTCTATTTCTTCATAAATGTTTGATCTCAAGTGTATGCATGTAGGTTTTAAAATGAAAGCATAAGCACAAACTAAACCTGGGTTTGCCAAGTTACGTATGTAGTTCAAAACGCACTTGTAAGCATTTGTGCACACCTTTAACTTGATTATTTTAATCATTGTTTAAATATTGAAATATTTCATTATTTATGTGTATTTATTTTTTAGATTTTGAATGATACTCTTTCAGATGTTGTTGGACATTATCAGAAGGGAATGCATTTTGGAGAGGTGAAATTGAAATATATTGTTTCCTGTAATATCAATCACTTTGACACTGCATCTGTTGCTGATGCTATGGGAGCTCTGAAACCTGGAGAAAATCATGGCTGTTTATTGGCAAATGGCTCTTAGGCCCTGCACTTTAACGTGCGTTTCTCAATATGTATATAGGTGTCCCAATTTGTCAGATTTTAGGGCCTGTCCAAAAACCCACAGTCTTTCCTATTTAAAAAAACTAAAAAAGAAAATTCTGTCATGTTGTTCCAAACCTGTATGAAGAGATTTTGAAGAATGTTGATAACCAAACTGTTGCTGGTCCCCATTGATTTAGTATGGAAAACGAATTATATGGAAGTCAATGGCTACTTTCAACTGTTTGGTTAAACAAACGTTCAAAATACAGTTTTTTTATTCAACAGAAGAAATTATTACATGTATGAGGGTGAGTAAATGATGACAACATTTTCATTTTTGGGTGAACTATCCCTTTAACATCAATATAAAATGTTTTAAATATCATTGTTTAAGGGTGCTTCAGAGCTCCTAAGTGGAGTTCCCATAGTGTCTTGATATTAATCCAGATACCATAGGTTTGTGTACATGCCTTAAATAAATCAGCTTATCTTTTTTTTTTTTCTGCAGGCAGGTTTTTTGTTTGGAAAACAAGCCACATTGACAGTACGTGCTGTGACATGCTGTGAAATTGTAGTTATTGATTTTGACAAAATCGGAGTACTTCTTGAGAAATATCCCCTGTTTAAAAGGTATGTTTTATGAACTAAGAAACAAATTACATGAGTAAAATCTCTGTAAAGTTAATGAAAATTTTATGAGTAAACTCTCAATCCTCTAGGCAAATTAAAGAATACCAATCAGAGCCCAAATGCTACAAAACACTGGTGGAGACTGCAGAGAAATTATTGAAAAGGCAATCCCATGCCCAAGAATCTGACAATGCACAGAGACAAAAAGTCACGTTGGCATTTCAGGGCCGTAGGTTTTCAAAGAAGACAAAATGCTGTGAGTATTTTGAGAAACATTACTCCGTATGAAGATATATCGCAATATAAACAAGTACGATTATCATACCATGTACATTTGCTTTCTACATTATTAGGAGAAAATAAAAGACGCAGAATCTCACCTGAATTTAGGCAACAACTTCCCGGTTAACTGTTCTTCACTACAACCCGTCAAAACAAATTTTCTCAAAGAAAAGAGCAAATTACGATAGTAC
Source organism: Carassius gibelio (assembly GCF_023724105.1). Taxonomy (NCBI): domain Eukaryota; kingdom Metazoa; phylum Chordata; class Actinopteri; order Cypriniformes; family Cyprinidae; genus Carassius; species Carassius gibelio. The sequence goes on along the minus strand of NC_068375.1, from coordinate 6,816,701 downwards.
TATAATGTAGCCTACTTCTAAAATAATAATAATTTATAGAAAAAAATTTAAGGAATATAATTTCCCCTAATTTTTATTTAGTACATCTCTGTTGGGAAGCCCTTTGCCAAAACATAAAAAGACTCTAACATTACCTTGTACTTTTTCTACAACTATTGTTTTTCTTGCAAGGATTTTTCACTATCTTCTTCCTGTCCCCTGTTAAGATTTTTTTTTTTTTATATCCTGGTGAATATCCATTCTGGGGTGCGTTTACCGTACAACGACATAACTCATTGATTAATCACCATAGTATGATGCATTATTGTTGAAACGAACTAGCTAGTTACCACTGTTTCCCAAACACAGTCGCATCTCCGTCGTTGGAACCAAATTAGTTCAAAAACATAGGGCCATTGTTAATGACGTCACACGCATGTGGTGGAGGATTAACTTCTGCTATTTAACCAATTAGACATCTTATAAGATGTTGCTGTATTGAACATGGCACCTGATGACTAATTTACCATGTTTTGTTCCCTGTCATTTTTCTTTATTTGATGTTTGATTCATCGCGGGTTACCTTTTACATCATATTCCGGGGTTTCCTTCGGTATTTGTGCACTTGCAAACTCTTTAAAAAACAGCATTTTTAATTGACGCGCAAACATACATTGATTAAAATGTATTTATCTTAAGATATAATGTAAAATATGTATTGCACTACATGTTAGCTTGCTTATTGTCCCCGAGAGCCTACTTATTTAAGCATATATCCCTTGCTAACAAGTAACTATGCTTCTAACTACAGCTCAAGAGCTATAGTTCCAACCACAAGTTTGCAACGTTGTTTGCAAATGTTCATTTTAACTATGTTTTAAGGAAACACCGAATCGTCAAACTATGTTGGTAAAGACGGAACTTGCGACCATAGTTGGCTAACGATGCTTTTGGGAAATCCACCCCTGGTTTTGGTGTATGTAGGCTGTAAGGATTGTGCCAAACTTATTTTAACTACCTATAAATTAAATATAAATATCTTTCTAGATGTGGAGGACTTTGGAAACATTCCAATGTATGCTGGATCAGAGGAAGAAACCGTTCCAATGAGACGATTCAAACGACAGAGTCCAAAGTAAGCAGAGAGTTGTTTTCATCTGAAATTACATGTACAGGGGTTGTTTAATAGGTAATATATGTTTATTAAGGTGTTTTAAGCACCATTTGCCTTTAATAGTTCATCCCAAATGAAGGTCCCAAATACAGTTTAATTGTAGCTTCAAAGGCCTCTACATGATCCCAGGCGAGGAATAAAGGTTTTATTTAGCGATACAATTGATCATTTTCAAAAAAACTTTTGTTTATTTTTATTCTTTTTAACGACAAATGCTCGTCTTACATTAGAGTTGTTGCAGAGTGTTGAGATTTTAATATGCATTATATGGAGGTAAGAGAAAAAGACAATGCCATCGAAGCATTTCTGTAGATGGTCTATTCCTCTCAGAGTTGCACTCATATAAACCTCCATATATTTGTCTTCCAATATTTCGAGCATTGTGAACAGTTAGCTTGATCTGCCTGGTATAGTATTTTCTCCTCTAGTCTATACTTCATAGAAATTCCACAAAATTTAGAATCATCTAAACGGTACTGTGACGGTTTGGGATGAATACATGTACTGTTACACCCCTCTTTGTTATATCATAACTTTGTGAAATTTCTCTGCTAGAGGGTGATCTCTTGAGAACCCATGAACCTGATCTCAGATCAGTGTTATACGTTTTTAATGAAACATTTGTATAATAAAAAGAAAGAATTACAATTAATAATCTCTTATTGGCCTGATAAACACAGCGCGCCATAAAAAAGAAAAAAAAAAAGAAATGTGCAGTTTTTTTTGCATTGAACTGATAAACTAAGGTAATAGCTCATACAAAAATGAGAGCTAAAGGGTTAGTTCACCCAATGATCAAAATTATGTCATTAATAACTCACCCTAATGTCGTTCCAAACCCATGAGACCTCCGTTCATCTATGGAACACAGTTTAAGATATTTTAGATTTAGTCCGAGAGCTCTTAGTCCCTCCATTGAAACTGTGTCTATGGTATACTGTCCATGTCCAGAAAGGTAAGAAAAACATCATCAAAGTAGTCCATTTGACATCATAGGGTCAGTTAGAATATTTTGAAGCATCGAAAATACATTTTGGTCCAAAAATAGCAAAAACTACGACTTTATTCAGCATTGTCTTCTTTTCTATGTCTGTTGTAAGAGAGTTCAAAACAAAGCAGTTTGTGATATCCGGTTCGAGAACGAATCATTTGATGTAACTGGATCTTCTTGAACCAGTTCACCAAATCGGACTGAATCGTTTTCAACGGTTCGCGTCTCCAATACGCATTAATCCACAAATGACTTAAGCAGTGGTTCTCTTTTTTAATGTGGCTAACACTCCCTCTGAGTTCAAACAAACCAATATCACGGAGTAATTCATTTACTCAAACAGTACACTGACTGAACTGCTGTGAAGAGAGAACTGAAGATGAACACCGAGCCGAGCCAGATAATGAACAAAAGACTGATTCGTTTTCGAGTCAAGAACCGTTTCTGTCAGACGAGTCTGATTCGAGAACCAAGTAGCTGATGATACTGCGCATGTGTGATTCAGCGTGAAGCAGAATGACACACAGAGCGTCTTAAACGAACTGGTTCTTTTGGTGATTGATTCTGAACTGATTCTGTGCTAATGTTATGAGCGCGGGTAAACCGAAGGCTTGAATCAAGGGCAGTCATCGCAAATGACCTCATTACGTCATGCGCAAAAGAACCGGTGAACCGTTGTCTTCAACCAGTTTATTGAATCGAACTGTCCGAAAGAACTGGTTCGCGGAAAAGAATCGAACTTACCATCACTACTGTTGATCCGAAAACTGCTGCAACTGGTTCTTGACTCGAGAACGAGTCAATCTTTCATTCGTTATCTGGCTCGGCTCGGTGTTCATCTTCAGTTCTCTCTTCACAGCAGTTCAGTCAGTGCACTGTTTGAGTGCATGAATTACTCCGGGATATTGGTTTGTTCTAACTCAGAGGTAGTGTCAACCATGTTAAAAAAGTTAACAGCTTAAGTCATTTGTGGATTAATGCTAATTGGAGATGCAAACCATTTCAAACGATTAAGGTTGATTTGGTGAACTGTTTCAAGAAGATCTGGTTACATAGAGTGATTCGTTCGCGAACCGGATATCATTAAACTGCAGTGTTTTGAAATCTCACAACAGACCCAGAAGAGAAGACAATGCTGAATAAAGTCGTCGTTTTTTCTATTTTTGGACCAAAATGTATTTTCAATGCTTCAAAAAATTCTAACTGACGCTCTGATGTCACATGGACTACTTTGATGATATTTTTTTTTTCCTTTCTGGACATGTACAGTATACCGTGCACACAGTTTCAATGGATGGACTGAGAGCTCTCGGACTAAATCTAAAATATCTTAAACTGTGTTCTGAAGATGAACGGAGGTCTCACGGGTTTAGAACGACATGAGGGTAAGTTATTAATGACATAATTTTGATTATTAGGTGGACTTACCCTTTAATAAGTAATGTGAATGAACATTTCAGTGTGCATTCTTGTTATTGTTTCCATAGGACTTTAATGGGTCGAATAACATATTTCTTCTCATCATCATGCCCATCAACTTTCTTAATGAGGTAAATGCAGTGCTACTGACAGTGTTTTTTTAATTCTACTGATACTGTTAAAGATGTCTCTCTGAAAATAATGACCTCACATACGAAATGAAAAAACCAAATAAAATGTAATACAGTAGTTTCAATAATTGGAAGCTTTAGCATATTGAATTATAAATTAATTGACCACCCCAATTTTTTACGTGTCCCAGAACACAGTGATTCCCCATTGGAAAATGTGATTTGTTTACTTATTTTTTTACATTTTTTTTTTTTTTTGCAGGAATGCCGTTTTGCCCAGCAGTGCATTTTATGTGAGATGGGAATTTTTCCGGAGCATGTTAGCAGTTGCTGTCAGCATCATTACCTCATTTCTTATTGCATTTTTACACTTCAGAATGGAGCTGTGGATTGTTTGTTACATACTTGGATTGTTTTGTTGGATGGACATTTATCTTCGCATGCATGTTGCTTTCTATGAAGATAATGATCTCAAAGTTGACACCTTGGAAACAGCACATCATTATGTCAAAACCGGGTTCCTTGTGGATTTCATAACTTGCTTTCCTTGGGAACTTGTGGGATGGATTGTGATTTCACCATTCAGTGAGAATGGATTTTATGCCAATAACGAAACATTACATCTTTATGCATACTTAAGGATTCCACATATTTTTCAGTTATATCGCATTCCCTTTGTATTTAAATTCTTGCAAGCTGGCATTGACGCTGAAAGGAACAGCATTACTGTTTTGATGTTGTTGCTGTATTCCGCTTTTTCTGTGCACTTTGCCACTTGTATTACCTTTGCAAGTGCATGCCCTGTAGCAGACCTTCATGGAAATGCCAGTGATTATTTTCTACCGTTGACAAAGCACAATTGTACACCATTGTCCTGGGTTGTACATGTGGACAAATCCTTTGATGTCGATTTTGGTACGTATTATTCTTCAGAGCTTTGACCACTGAATATGTTTTATCCTTATTTTCATATATCTAATAGATTAAAAATAAACCTTTATATGTGATTAAAAAAAAAAATAATAGATTTTGTTTTTTTTCAGCCACTGTTACTTTCCAGCAGTTGTATTTAATCAGCATGTACTTTGCAACCACAACAATATGTGCTGTTGGATTTGGGGACATCTATCCGTCTCTTATGGCAATGGTATTTTAGATTAATTTATATAAATCTTGTTTATGCTTTTTCTTTATTATAATTAGAATAGGGGATGGTGAAAATAATTTATACTTTTTCTATTTTTTTCCTTCGGTTTTCTGATGAAATTGGGCCATGACATTTTCTTGATAGGATTTGCAATATTCTACAGGTGCATCTCAATATATTAGAATGTCATGGAAAAGTTCATTTATTTCAGTAATTCAACTCACATTGTGAAATTCGTGTATTAAATAAATTCAATGCGCACAGACTGAAGTCTTTGGTTCTTTTAATTGTGATGATTTTGGCTCACATTTAACAAAACCCAATCTCAACAAATTAGAATATGCCACAGACATTCATTGCCAAAGAAGCTGGCTGTTCACAGAGTGCTGTATCAAAGCATGTTAACAGAAAGTTGAGTGGAAGGAAAAAGTTTACCTGGTACCTGGGCTAAGGAGAAGAATAACTGGACTGTTGCCCAATGGTCGAGAGTCCTCTTTTCAGATGAGAGCAAGTTTTGAATTTTATTTGGAGTTTGGCTCCAACCCTGATCAAAGTCACCTGTCTGTGATTTTCTAATGATCCCAAAAACATTGATTAGCATGCTCAGGTGTGTTTGACTAGGGTTGGAGCAAAACTCTGAACCGCATTGGCCCTCCAGGGCAAAATTTGAATAGGCCTGTCCTAGAGTCTGTAGGAAGGGTGGAGAAGCTCATAGCCCAAGTTGCTTGAAGTCCAGTTTTAAGTCTCCACAGTCTGCAATGATTTGGGGTGCAATGTCATCTGTTGGTGTTGGTCTATTGTGCTTTTTTAAAAACCAAAGTCACTGCACCCGTTTACCAAAAAATGTTGGAGCACTTCATGCTTCCTTCTTCTGACCAACTTTTTGAAGATGCTGATTTCATTTTCCAGCAGGATTTGGCACCTGCCCACACTGCCAAAGGTACCAAATGTTGGTTAAATATGGTGTTGGTGTGCTTGACTGTACAGCAAACTCACCAGACCTGAAACCCAGAGAGAATCTATGGGCTATTGTCAAGAGGAAGATGAGAAACAAGAGACCAAACAATGCAGATGAGCTGAAGACCACTGTCAAAGAAACCTTGGCTTCCAGACCACCTCAGCAGTGCCACAAACTGATCACCTCCATGCCATGCCGAATTGAGGCAGTAATTAAAGCAAAAGGAGCCCCTACCAAGTATTGAGGACATGTACATTAAATGAACATACTTTCCAGAAGGCCAACAATTCACCAAAAACCTTTTTTTGGTCTTATGAAGTATTCTAATTTGTTGAATTGGTGTTTTTTTGTTTATTGTGAGCCAAAATCAAAATTAAAAGAACCAAAGACTTCAGTCTCAGTTTCACAATTTGAGTTGAATTACTGAACTTTTCCACAAAATTCAAATTTATTGAGATTCACCTGTAACTTACAGTAAATTGAGATATATAGTTTTATGTAATTTCTTTTTAACTTACAAAACAAACCCTATTTTCCCATAAATTACACATTTTATGTCCTATGCATGTATAGAGACTATTTGCTTGCGTTATGCATCTCGGCACTAACTTTTATTTGTGTGTAAACCACATTTTCAGAAAATTGGAATGACTTTCATCATGATTGCTGCGATGTTGTTTACTGGCTGGTTATCAGGCACCGTTACTGCTATGCTGGCGAACAGAGATGCCATGAAAGCTGCTTACACAGAGAAAACTGAGAGCATCAAACTGTTCTTGAAGGTAGTTATTTTCACACAGAATCTGTTTATTAGAGATAAACATTAAACACATTTTGAAATACTTAAAAGAAATGCATCTTACTTATATCGATGAGTTATTTAACGTAGAACTGGGTTCTTTGATAATAGTTTAGGGTGTTTCACTATGAGAATCACTTTGGCCCTTTTTGAGGTGAAATGTTGAAGTGATGGATACCCATTTTTGGATCACATGTCAATTTAGGTGAACTTATGAGTACATCAGATAAGAAAAATTGGTGGGATATCTAACTTGTAGAACCTCTTACTGTATCAACACAAGGAAGACACAAGTATAATAAAATACATTTAATTAACAAAAGATAGACAAGAGTAGTTAACAACTACTGAATGAATACCATAAATTAGTGCTTCTAAATTCCAGTCCTCACGCCTTCCTGCTATGCACATTTTGTATGTTTCTTTTATCACTTCATACATTTGTTCTATTCAAAAACGTACGTACCCTGTGAAGTGGACATCACAGTATATAACGCCATGATTCTAGTTTGAAGCGAACATATATGTTCCATTCAGAGTGCATTTGTTGTTATCTCGCTGGAAAAAAATTCTGAATGTAGAGTACCATATGTTTTTTGGACTATAAGTCGCACCTAAGTATAAGTTGCATCAGTCCAAAAATACATCATGATGAGGAAAAAAACATATATAAGTCACACTAGACTATAAGTCGCATTTATTTAGAACCAAGAACCAAGAGAATACATTACCGTCTATGCTGCTCATTGCGGGCTACAATGAGCAATGAGCATCATAGGATGCCCTCTTATGGCTGTAGATAATAATGTTTTCTCTTGGTTCATGTCAAATTAATTTTAATAAATAAGTCGCACCTGACTATAAGTCCCAGGACCAGCCAAACTATGAAAAGAACTGTGACTTATAGTCCGGAAAATATGGTATCTGTTTCCTCAGAACGTGTCATATCTGTTACTGTCTCTGAAGAGGAGACTCAGAACAGTCGTGTCTGTTGCTGTCTCCCTGTAGTGGCCTGAAGGCTCAGAATGAATGTACCTATCGGTAAGCCCCTCCCCTTGAATTCCTTAAAGCTGCAGTCGGTAACTTTTGACGCTCTAGCGGTTAATTAACAGAACTGCTTGCGTCTTGCGGAAAAACATCGTAGCCGGAACTACTTCTCTCTGTTTTATGTCTATGAAGAATCACAAAAGTACTGGGTTACTCCGCCGCGGTACCCCCGAAGCAATCTAAAATAATCAGAATATAAACACTTATTATAGGTGCACCCTAGTGATTCAGGACAGGCTAAAAACACGGTTTGGAAAATGGATTCATGGTGTACTCGCTTATTATATACATTTTGTATATAATAAGCGATTTTCTGTTCATGTCCAGAAAGGTAAGAAAAACATCTTCAAAGTAGTCCATGTGACATCAGAGGGTCAGTTAAAATATTTTGAAGCATCGAAAATACATTTTGGTAAAAAAATAGCAAAAACTACGACTTTAGGCAGCATTGTCTTCTCTTCCGTGTCTGTTGTGAGAGAGTTCAAAACAAAGCAGTTCATATCTGGTTCGCGAACAAATCATTCGATGTAACCGGATCTTTTTGAACCAGTTCACCAAATCGAACTGAATCATTTTAATCGGTCTGCGTCTCCAATACGCATTAATCCATAAATGACTGAAGCTGTTAACTTTTTTAATGTGGCTAACACTCCCTCTGAGTTCAAACAAACCAATATCCCGGAGTAATTCATTAACTCAAACAGTACACTGACTGAACTGCTGTGAAGAGAGAACTGAAGATGAACACCGAGCCGAGCCAGATAACGAACAACAGACTGACTCGTTCACGAGTCAAGATCCGGTTGCATCAGTTTTCGGATGACCAGTAGTTCTTTCGGACAGTTCGATTCAATAAACCGGTTGAAGAAAACGGTTCGCTGGTTCTTTTGCGATCGACGTAATGACGTCTTTGGCGATGATTGCCCTTGATTCAAGCCTTCGGTTTACCCGCGCTCATAACATTAGCACAGAATCAGTTCAGAATCAATCACCAAAAGAACCAGTTCGGTTCAGATGCCCTGTTTCACGCTGAATCATACATGCACAGTATCATCAGCTCCTCGGTTCTTGAATCGGACACATCTGACAGAAACGGTTCTTGACTCGAGAACGAGTCAATCTTTCATTCGTTATCTGGCTCGGCTCGGTGTTCATCTTCAGTTCTCTCTTCACAGCAGTTCAGTCAGTGTACTGTTTGAGAAAATGAATTACTCCGGGATATTGGTTTGTTTGAACTCAGAGGGAGTGTCAGCCACATTTGTGGATTAATGCTTATTGCAGATGCGAACCGTTGAAAACGATTCAGTTCAATTTGGTGAACTGGTTCAAGAAGATTAGTTTACATTGAATGACGCGTTCGCGAACCAGATATTACATTTACATTTACATTGATTCATTTAGCAGACGCTTTTATCCAAAGCGACTTACAGATGAAGACAGTGGAAACTGATAATATATATATTATCACAAACTGCTTTGTTTTGAACTCTCTCACAACAGACACAGAAGAGAAGACAATGCTGAATAAAGTCATAGTTTTTGCTATTTTTGGACCAAAATGTATTTTCGATGCTTCAAAAAATTCTAACTGACCCTCTGATGTCACATGGACTACTTTGATGATGTTTTTCTTACCTTTCTGGACATGGACAGTATACCGTACACACAGTTTCAATGGAGGGACAGAAAGCTCTCGGACTAAATCTAAAATATCTTAAACTGTGTTCCGAAGATAAATGGAGGTTTTACTGGTTTGGAACGATGTGAGGGTGAGTTAATAATGACATATTTTTCATTTTTGGGTGAACAAACTTAATGTTGTGGTTATTTTAGCAAATAGTTTACTTAGTAAATTCAGACTGAATCTGCATATGCATAAGTGTTCTTGCTTTGTCCAAACATTAAATGCATGTTCTTGAATGAGCACTATAGCCTATTCTTCAACTTCTCAGTTAATATAAGTATGGCCCATTTCAGGGATTGCCAAAATCAGTCAGGGCTACAGAAATGCATCTTATTGTTTACAAGCAAATAAGTCAAGACATTTAAGCGTGCTTTGGACCTATACACATGATGCACATGGTGTAAGGGTCTCTGCCAGAGATGGTAGTTCTACATGACACAGGTGGGAAGCAAAACAATCCTGTCCCACTAATGTTGATTTTGGTGACGAATTACAGTGACGATCCACCTGTTGAACCTGTTGTTGTTTTTCTCCTTCATATGGCAAAGCCTAATTTTTCAGCAACCATTACACCAATATACTTAGAACACCTTGTGTTATAAAATCTTTAAGAAATCCATCTAATAAAAAAAAGGCCTATATATAAGATAAAAAATGTCTGATTAATAGGGGTTGTATACTAAATATATTGCAATATTCCACTGTATTGCATAGATAGATAAAACATTTGAGCACTGAATAAGCCAAATTCAGGTCTTCATGATCTCAAACACACAACCTGTTTACTGTACAAACACAAAATTGTACTGTTTGCATTTCTAGAACAACCCTCTTTCCTTAGCTCAAGTATGCAAACCTCTTTGTCACATGCACTGGAATTAGGGATGGGCATTTTGGGAAATTTCTCATTTTGAGCATCGATAAGTGTAAAAAATTATTAATTGGGGGTGGTACTTGTGCAGGGGCATGGACATAATGGATATAATTGAAAAATCTCAAGATTATGAAAATTAATGTTCAAAATATGACATGAAAACCTGAAGCTAATTCTACGACATCCTATGATAATTCAGATAACTGAGAAACATAGCAGATGTAACATTACAACTTGTATCTGCAGGATTACAGGATTCCAAGTTATGCATTACACAGAGAAAGAGAGAGAGGGCGCGAGCTCCCGCCGATGTGTTTTCATGACAGCGTGCTGAAAGATGGGCAAGGACAGATTTTACTCAGTGCTTTCAGCGTGTAATAAATGTCAATGTTAATTAATCAGATGTAGGCTAGCTATTACAACTTTCATCTGAAAAAAGAAATTGGCAATGCAGATTTGAACTTGACTGAAAGTGTAACTCCGATTGTGCTTTAAAAACATGAAAGTACAATACATTCACATTCTTATACTACGTTAGTGTCACTGTTATTTTTTTTTTAATTTCTTCTAATATTTCAGCAATATTTTGTATTCAATTTGCACTTTCTGATAAAAAAAGCATAATTTAACAGCATAAAAATCACTGATGATTATTGCTAAATAACTGAATACAATTTTAAATATATTTAAGATAAAAACTATGAAAAAAAAAAATATATTTTTATTGTCTCTATGGATATGTTTCTGAAATAGCCTATAGTCTAATTAAGCTACAAATATATCCAATGTATTTTTATTTTATAAAGACTATATCATTATTTGTCTGTGATTTAAAAATGAACACACAAAGATAATTTTTCTTTTATACTTTATTGACTGCATTTTATTTTTTAATTTTTTTACAAAACATTGTCTTCCAGTATAACTTTAGCAGCATATTTTAATCCAGCGTTGCATTTGATATAACAAAAAATAAAAACTTTTAAAAGATAAATTAAAAAGTTCAACAAAGTATAACCAAACAACTGCGATAAGGTATAACATAGGAGACCAAATTGCCTAGATATTTTAACTATGGTTGCTAAAGCTCAAAACTAAAATAATAATATTAATGAAAAAAAATATATATCAAATTCATCACGAGCAGTGAAACTTAAAACATTCAAACAGACATCAAAAAAATAATAATTTCAAAAAGATGAGTCAGTCTACGTGCTCAGGTGAGATCCGAGTGCGGAGTCTGCACAACTAGGCCGGCGGTAGAAAACAATTAGCTCTGCTGGAACAGATGTTTCAGCCAGGTACCACTGGACAAGTATGCTTAGCTTTGTAAACTGATTCTCATTTACCTTCCACGACAGTAAAGGAAAACTTTAAATCCTTCTCCATCGACGAAACTAATGGGAAGCAAATCTTTCACCACCGTTTCAGCGATTAGCTGTGTCATCTCGGTTCTGCCTGCGTTGCATTTAGGTCTTATGGCAAATGATGCAATGCTCGTCTGAGTTGCCGCTCTGTTATCGCCAGACATTTAATATACAAATGTTAGATACTAGCATATTGCACTTGTAGATTTTTTCTGATAGCTTGGCGTTGCACAGTTTGTGTTCTCATCGCTGACACGGTCGAGTACTCGATCACTGTTGCACATCCCTAACTGGAATATGTATTATATTGAAAGCTAAATTTTCAAATGAAAATGGCATCATCATCCGTTTATAAAGTATGTGTTCATATGTGCTTCATTTTCACTGGAGTAAACAGTTGTGGTGTTATGAGGGGTGAACACAGTGAAAACTTTAGCTGAAGTAGATGGAGAACCGATTATTGCTCCCCCATGATATTTTGTAAAGTGGATTTATGACAAAAAATATTATAATCTAATTTTAACAATCTATCGATAAACACACTCATGTTCCGTTTCTCATCTGTGGTTTGAAAAAGAATGTGCTGAAAGATGAGGAGCCGATCGAAGTCTTCCAACATTTTCATATGAAATTTAAAAGGGACTGAGGCGATCACAAATTTGTGTTCAGTTTATGAAACTATTTGCTATTTTCTTATCTTTCTTTTTTTAGAGCCACAAAATATCTGGGGCTTTATATGACAGTGTAGTAAGATTTTATGTATTCCGATGGAAACTCACAAAAGGATTTGACCAGGATAAACTGAATGAGTATTTGCCATCTTCACTAGTTGGTGATATATCAACAGTTCTTTATGCTGATTTCATAGGAAAGGTAAAAAATACTCTTTACTATTACTATTGTAAACATGACTGTAGAATGGCACCTTAATTAAGTCAATTTGTCATCTCTTTTCCTAGGTGTTTGGTCTTAATATCCAGATCAAGAAATCACTAGAGTCTGAGACACATCCTTTGTCTCCTGTGGCAATCACCAAAGCAGGGAAACTCAGTGTAATAACATGAATGACAACTTCATTTGCTTGATCTTGCACAGTAGACAAAAGTCACATGCTGCTATTTTAATTTTATTTTATGGATTTAAATGCATGTTGAAATTGCTGAATATGTTAATGTCTTACATGGCATTGTTTGCAGGGACCATTGTTTGAGACGATGTTAACAAAGGAGTGTCTGCAGGAGTTAAAAACCGATGGATGCTTCATTCGCTTATTAGCCAGAAGAATTTCCCAATCCCTGTTCAGAGCCAATGATTTCATATATAAGAAAAATGACTATGGATCAGAGGTTATTATTACAAGAACATTGGAAAGATATTGTGCATCAGAAAACTTTCAATTTATATTTGAAATTTTGTATGTCCCTTTTTAAGCCTAAAAGGGTAACAGCATTTTAATGTTTATGTTCAGGTAGTGAATTACACAGACACTTACATTATGATCTTGCTCCACCCATGCAGTTATACAATTTAGAATCAGTCAGAGCTATAGAAGTCATGTTTTGACTTCTCTTTAGGGGCTTCAGACTATGATTATATTTCAAAATTACTCTTTTTTTTTCCTAGATGTATTTTATCCACAAGGGAGAAGTGGAGGTTTTATCAAAGGATAATACGGCAGTTCTTTTCAAACTAAAAGCTGGACAGTATTTTGGTGAGAAAAGTTTGCTGTTGGGAGAGCCAAGAGCTGCCACAGTAAGGTTAGTATTTCTTTATTAGTATTTTTTTTTTTTTTTTTTTTTTTTTTTTTTTTTACATGCCTTTGCATTTCCTGAGAGAAAAAGTTTTATATGATGTAAGCAGGACAATGGTTTAACAATTTAAGAATAAGTCACTCGAAAAGCCACAGGGGTCCATCAACAACTGCAAGAGAATACAGGTGCTTCTCAATAAATTAGAAAGTCGGGGAAAAGTTAATTTATTTCAGTAATTCAACTCAAATTGTGAAACACGTGTATTAAATAAATTCAGTGCACACAGACTGAAGTAGTCTAAGCCTTTGGTACTTTTAATTTGGCTCATGTTTAACAAAAACCTCCCTTATTTGGAATCTCACCAAATTAGAATACGAATTAAAACCAATAAAAAATAATAATTTAGTTGATTGTTGGCCTTCTGGGTGTATGTTCATTAACTGTTCATGTACTCAATACTTGGTAGGGGCTCCTTTTGCTTTAATTACTGCCTCAATTCTGTGTGGCATGAAGGTGATAATTTTGTGTCATCATTTTCAATAATAATTTCATCATTATCATTTTCTTCTTGACAGTAGCCCATAGATTCTCTCTGGCGTTCAGGTCTGGTCTGAGTGTGGTGGCTCTTGATGCTTTGACCCCAGCCTCAGTCCATTACTTGTGAAGTTTTCTAGAATTCTAGAATCCAGTTTGCTTGACAGTCCTCATAAGGCTGTGGTTCTCTCGGTTGGTTTTGCTTTTTGTTTTGTTTCCTCACTTTTTTTTCGTTCCACTCAACTTTCTGTTAATATGCTTGGATACAGCACTCTGTAAACAGCCAGCTTATTGGCAATTCATTTTTGTGACTTATACTCCTTGTGAAAGGTGTCAATGATTGTCAGAGACCATTTTGAAAGCTCAGGAAACCTTTGCAGGTGTTTTGAGTTGATGAGCTGATTGGCATGTCATCATATTCTAATTTGTTGAGATTTTGTGAATTGGTGGGTTTTTGTTAAATGTGAGCCAAAATCATCACAATTAAAAGAACCAAAGACTTAAACTACTTCAGTCTGTGTGCATTGAATTTAATTAATACTATATGAGTTTGACAATTTGAGTTTAATTACTGAAATGAACTTTTCCTCGACATTCAAATTTATTGAGAAGCACCTGTATATAACAATGTACATACACACAGCTTGATTAGCAAGATTGTGTTTAGTTTTAACTATTCCTTCCCTTTTGTATTATTGGGTAAGAATAAGAAGCACTTCATCCGGTACTTAGTGTCTTTCATTCCAACATAAGAAAACATTTCTGGAATATGCATCTGAAATAGCATTTAGCCTACAGTTTAATGTATTTCAGCAAGGACATGGATGAATTTAACATGCAGTTACATATGCATAAATAGCCTTAATGTTTTGTTTTTAGCATAAAATGTTGAATACTGATACTTGAAATAATTTAAAACATGAAAACAAAAATAGTCTAAATGTGAAATTAAAACCGCCAGTAGGTGACAGTAAGTGAATGTTAATGAGTGAGTCATTGAGATTCAACCGATTCATTCAAATGACTGATTTATTCAGAAACAAAGCACTTGACTGTGTTAATGAGTGAATCACTGAATCATTTATTCAACCGATTCATTCAAAAAATCTGATTCATTCAATAACACCGTCCATTGTTCAGAGATGCAAAACACTACTTTTGTCGGAAAAATTTAGCAACTAAAATGTAAGTCACTTATTGCTTTACTGAACGTGTGTGTCTTACTGAACGTGTCTTAATCTATTTGTGATATAGATTAAGTTAACTAGGCCTTAAATTAAATTATATAAATTTAAAAAAGCATACAGAATAATTTTTGCTGTCTACAATTTAGAATGCCTGGAATTTTGATAACATCACTTGGTATCATCAGATTGCACATCATTCCAACAACACTTACTGTATTAACGCAGACTATGTTTATCGCACCCTCCTGACTCGACTTGAGTAGAAATGAAATCATCTGCGGTTGTTTGCACATGAGCAAAGGTGTTTTTATGAGTCTTACTTGCAAATGCTAGACCACTGATTCATCAAACCTGCTTTCCTGCAGTCTGTTCTTCTGAATATTTTCTAGTAAGTAACGAATATACTTAAGGGAAATGTCTTGGAGTAAAAGTACACATTTTAATTAGGAAATGTAGAGTAAAAGGTCAAAGTAAAAGTTGCCTGAAATATAAAAACTCAAGTAAAGTACAGATAATCCCCAAAAATACATAAGTACTGTAATTATATTTTTAGTGGTTGGCTTGAATGCATACACAGTTGGTGCTTTTGTAGCCTACGTTATTAAAAAAGGTGGTGGGGGGGGGGGTTCACTTGGATGTTCGCAAAAAGCCTCGCATAAACCCTACGATGATGATTTTTACATCACACAGACCCTCACGCACACAGAAAGTAAAACACAGGCTTTAGGGTAGCTCAGATCTGTGACATTTGTAAAGCACAACTGTAGATATTTTTTTCCCAAGTTGGTATTTGTGTAGCCGCACTGGGTTGTACATAATAATTAACTCAAATGATATATAGGGAAATTGAATAATTAATCAGGAATGTGATTAATATATATCTCATATGACAGTTACATTAATATTATTGATTATGAAAAATAGCTCAATTGCATTTATCAAGAACTCATTACAGGGCACGGTAATTTACTCATTAATATGTCAATATTCCATTCTTCATATCAATTATTGTGATATCTCTTACTGTAAATTACTGCAAATCAAACAGTGGTTTGTCCAGCAAACGGCCGTAAGATTAACTTATCAATTTTCAATAAAGTTATCACTTCTTATAATTCAAGGAAAAATATTCTCTGGCCATGAAAACATTATCCTATCATTATGATAAATTTAGTCTCAAAGTAAAGCTTGTAGCTAAAAATCAGACACTTCATTGACTCGTAATGTGAGCGGTTTGGAGGCAATCATGAATGTATGGGTTTTTAATAATTGAACTAATAATACATCAAACTACAAATCACACAGATTAAATATGCGTACGACAATACAGACAGTAAACTTTGTACAAGACATAACGGAATCCAAATAAGGGAGAGAAAGAGAGAGAGAGAGAGAGAGAGAGAGAGAGAATGAATGAGAGATAAGTGATGAAAGAGAGGTGAGATAGAGCATGGTCACAGAATGAGCTCAGTCATGCAAACTCACAGACAGTGAACTTTTGGAAGCCAACAACGACTCAAATCATAGAAACACTTTAAGCAGCATTTAAATCTCCATAGAAAATGATACTTGCAGAGTCTCTCTGTGTGACGCCAGACCGGCGACGCGCGTGTGAGCTGCGCTGGAGCTTGGTGTGAGCTGGAGCAGCGTGGTCCTTTGTGCCAAGGAGTGTTCGTTCATCTTCCGGGTTGCTGCGGAATCGCGCGGTATTTGAAAGGTTTAACAAGGCAGTGTTTCAGAATTTATCTTCCTCGCGTGGAGAGGCGAATAGGCGAATAAACTTAGTAAAGAAAAGAAAACAACGAAAACGAAAGCTTCCGAAGGAGCCATGAGAATGGCTGTCCTCTCAGCCCCTGTGCTGAGGGGGACGGCGATAGGAGCGCGGCCCAAGGCTGCGCAGAGGGACAAGCGGGAGGTTAGCAGAGGGAAGAGAACGTAAGAGAGAGAGCTGGACCTTCCGGGGGGGCCTCTTATGGCTTGAAATGGTTCACGCCTCTTTTCGCGTGAACCACCAATGAACGTCCGCGATCTGAAGCGGGAAAAAGTTCCTTTGTCTCTGTGGAAACACCCACCCTAATAACTTAGGCTTGTCAGATCTCAGCAGTGATATTCTAGCAAGTTCGTAATTCAAGATTAATAAATTTTTACACACCTTTTATACTGGTGGATAGTTGGGTCACAACATGACAATTCCAAAAACACCAAACAGTTCATATATAACTGATAGAAACACGAAGTTACATTCAAATGCAGAATTACACACATTTAACGATTTGATTAACACATGATAAAACTGCAGGTAGTCCCAATTTATATGGGAAACATCTAATGCACCGAAAAACAATACTATATACATTTAGACTACATTTGAGTACATTTTACCTTTCTTTTGTAAGAGTTAGCTTTCCTGTCCTGTTTCCCAGTGGGATCATAAGGTTTTACGACCTGGTCAGGAGTGGGGTTACAGAAACAAGACTATTTGAGAACCTTAAAATGAGGAGAAACATTTCCAATTTATAAGATAGTAAAATTATAATCCTCGCATAACAAGGATTAACCATTATACGCACAAACATATTCCAAAATACATATTATTAATAAAATGACGAAGGTAAGGAACTTCAAGAAAGGTTTCTTTTTGTGTGTGTGGAATGTTGGGGGTTTCGTGTCTCCTTTGAGGCTCGCACGGGTATCGTACATCATTTAAGTCCAGCCAGTCTGGCGCCAAGCATTTAGTGTAAAAAGGTTTCATGTTATATGCCTGAATTTAACCGATGAATCGATGACCTGCATATATGCCTTACATTTGCTTGTTGATGTTCATTTTATTATTTTATTTATCATGCAATGTACCGCTTATTTTGTGTCCAGCTGCTTTAAAGGCACTTTATAAAATAAAAGGTATTATTATATTAAAATCAGCTAATGAAACGCTAGCCTTAAGGATGCTAAACCAACAATGAACATAAACTATAAGTATCATGAAATATTTATTTATTTATTTATGTCAAGTCACCTTTATTTATATAACGCTTTAAACTAAATACATTGCGTCAAAGCAACTGAACAACATTCAATAGGAAAACAGTGTGTCAATAATGCAAAATGACAGTTCAAGGCAGTTCATAATGCATAATAACATATGCTGTACGTGTTTTTTCCTGTATGTGTTTTTTCCGTTTTTTTGTCAGAGCTGCAACAAACTGTGAATTGTATGTGTTATCCAAGAAAAGCCTTGATGACGCACTGATGTATTACCCTAGCATTTTCAAGCAAATGCTAAGTGCAGCTGATGAGATGAAATACCAGTTACACAAAGGAGATCTTCAGATAAACACATTTAAAAAACCTGGCTCTGCAGGAGATACTTTCCTTCGGACTGGATGTAAGTTGTTTGATGTTGAACTGATGCATTTAATTTATGTAAGATCAGGCAAACAATATATAACATAACATTCAGTCTACCAGAAATGTCTTTACTACTCACATTAAATAGCACAGTATTCGTCTTTCATCATACCAACTGGTTTAGATAACTTCTACCAACAGTAAAACTCTTAGATGTGAAATAAGAAAGAAACTGTTTATTAAGTTAACAAAGAATCTAATATAATGCATCATAATCTTGATTAACTTGAAAAGTAAATTTGTTTTGCGAAACCTGAAGGATTGGAAAAGTCATAGAAATTTCTGTAATGAATTATTAAATCAATTAATAACAGTTTTCTTTATTTATGCTTTGCTCAAAAATATTTTTTAGGCTAAATATTGCTTTTATGTAGAGTAAACTCTGGAAAAATGACACGCTGGTTACCACTCTTTCCCATTTGGCAGTTTATCATAGAATCTCTAATAATCTGGCAGTGTATAAAACAAATCTCTAGGAGATGGGCACTTGAGTCAATGTACTATAACAGTTCATCCAGAGCCAGAAGCAAAAGGAGCAGAAACATCACTTAATAGACAATATAACATGCTTGTATCTGTGTTAAGTTTTGTCTGTTGCATTGTGTCCACTTGACCATGATTACATTTTGGTGCCGAGTGAGTGTTGCTTGCAGACTTGACTCACAAATTTTAGTGGGAAAAAATATACTTAATTTAATTGAGTATGCTGTGACATTCCAGTAGGGGGAAAATATATATATATATTTAAAGGATAAACAGGCATGTGACAAACTGTCTATTGTATATGCGGCTGTATGCGGTTTCTGTAAATTTGTCTCAGGTGGCAAAATCATGGCCAAAAACTGTATAGTGTGTTGTTCTTCACACACCTGCAATTCTTATCCATCTGCCACCTTTCTCTTGACTGCATTTTAATCTGATGAACATGTGTAAAATGACGTTTCTATCTCTTACAGCTGTAAAACTTTATAGAGAAAACATGGCTGAGGAAGAGCACAGAGCTGAACTCCGTTCACGTTCTTTGGGCACTAGACTATGTACATTCATCTCATCAGTGCTTATCCAATTCTTCTCGAAGATTTTCAACAACATGAGAAGAATTCACAACAAAACCATTGATCCTGAGAGCAATTTTCGAGTGATCTATCAATACACATCCTGTCTGCTGATCACCATTTTTTTCTGGTCCATAACATTCATGGTGTGTATGGTATCTCTTGTGCTTTTTATCAGTTTTCTTAGAGGTAACGCAAATGAAATATATGTAAAAATGTGTCACAAGTGTTCAAAAGTTTCCAAATACCTTTTGGTGCCACTATCTGATGGACAGTGATTCAAGTCAGTGTTTTTCCTGTCCATTTTAAAAGAGCTGCACATCACTAATAGGCCGACTACGACTAATTCTTAAGTCTTGTTCACACAGAACTATAACTATGAACATAAAGTAAAAAAAAAGAAAAACGTCCACAGCAGCTGAAACAATGATGACACAGAGGAACAATCTCATTGTTCATTCAATTAGATCACTTTCAGAACAATTTTTTTTAGCTGATGAATGATAACATTGACAAAATCAAAATCATTCCTACTTTAAAGCATGCACTGCAATTATGTTAATATAACATATGTTAAAGGTGTAATATATTTTATAGGTTTTGTTCTTGGTGTGAACCGGCCTTAAGAACGACTTTAAGGTTAGGGATAAGAAAAAACCTTTTACTCTAAGTATGAAGTATAATAGTTCATTGATCATTTGCCATGTTTTGTTAAGAGTTTGTTGTGGTAGTGTGAATTGGCCTTTTAACTGCAAATTTTCAGGTGGTGGCTGAAACAGGCAAATAAATCCTATAGACTAAAGACATGTTCAGACCGATAACAAAGATAATGATAAAGGTATAGTGCTAAAAATCATTCTCAATATTAAAGAATAGCAGAGTCCATACCACAGCTTTTTTTCAGCTGATGATTGATAAAAGCACTGACAGCCAATCAGAATCAATCCTGCTATAACCAGCTCGAGAGCGTCATCAGACAAGCGCTCATTTGGAATAAACAGACAATCTCGTTTGCTGGTGTGGATGCTAATATAGTTATAGTTCTTGGTATGAACAGGCCTTTACACTAAAAGAGAAACCCTTATACGAAACTCTTCAAACTTTAGGACAGTACTGTAAGACAATTAAACAGTCTGTATTAAAATCCATTACAGTACTTTAGAAGAAGTTAAATATCAGGTACTGGCACAAACACCAAATATAAAAAGGGTCTCATCTCATCTCTTTCCTCTTTCTCCCTGCAGCCCACTGTGTTTGATGTTGACTATTATTTATTCATGCTCACAATGTTTGTTGAGTTACTTCAAATAATTGAGGTGAGTAAAAATAATCATTGATTTACTGTCCATTCAACTCAAGATTATTCCCTTATCATAACACAAACAGACCTCATGACACTTAATTCTTCCACCTTTCTTTCAGATCTTCCTGAAGTTTCGAATTTGTTATTATGATGACAGTGGAACCTTTATTTCAGAATACAGATCAACATCCCGTAACTACATGAAGAGGAAAGTGGGATTTGTCTTTGATATGGTCTTTTCATTTCCGTATGGCCTTATCATTTTTCACAAGATGAAAGAGGAACCGACAAAATTCCTGCCTATGATTATTTATGTCCGGATTGCTCACTTGCCACGCATTATTTCACTCTTACTGTTTATGTGGAAAGAAGAACAATCATTAACAAACAAGTTTGTTTTAGTTTTTTTTTTCATGATTTTTGTCCATCAGCTTAATGTATATGTATTTAAAAAATTACCTTTTAGTAATTTTTAATTTGTAAAACTCACATTCACCCTTTCTTTCTTTTTTTGTGTGTGTTTTCAGTCTTCTGTTGATTAGGATGATCAAGTACTTCGTCCACACCTTCCTCTTTATCCACTGTGCAGCAGTACTCTGCGTTTCATTCGTTGAGAGTCAAGGAATAATGTCATGGATTTCAGAAACAGGTAGGGAATAAACAAAAGAAATAGGACAGTTTGACAACATAGGAGTTGAGTCATGAGGAATCAAAGTTTAAAACATGCTGAACTCAAAATATCCATTTCTTTTTAATAAGCTTGATCATTTCAGTCTGAATTTGAATGTGGAAAATGCTTATAAAACAACATTACGACATGGAAAAACCTTGACTAATATAAGTAGACAGTCAAAAAAGTAAATAAAAATATAAGAACTAATTCAGTATACTGGCCTGTAGTGCTGTAGTGTTTCTGACTTGTGTTGGCCACACAGCCTTCTTTAATAAGTGTAGCACCATCTAAAGAAACTCCAGAAGTTGCTGTGTCAGCTCACAGCTCCCCGAGGTGACGATGTCCGCTTACAAAGCTCCCGAAGCAGCGGTGTCCACTCACAGTTCCCCAGAGGCAGCGGTGTCTGCTCACAAGGTTTCAGAAGTGACGGTATCCGCACATAGTTCCCCCGCTATTGCCTGTTCCAAGATGGCAGCTCCACACACCTCTGTGGTCCCTAGGTCCTCCTCCAACACACTGACCCAACCCTGTCTTTCCACGGTGTCCCTTATCAGAGCTTGACAGCTAACCACTGCATTGTGGGAACACCTCACAAGATTTGCCATTTTAAGGATGCCCTGCCCCAATCATCTAAATATCACTATTTGCCCCTTTTGGCAAAATTTCCTGATTCCATCATATGAAATTCAAGAATTGACTGTTCACTTGCTGCCTCATAGTCTTAAATATTGCACCTCTTGACAAGCACCATTGAAATGATTTCCGTTATTATCTGTCAGTGGTTTTAATATTGTGGCTGATCAGTGAATTTATTACATGCATCAACTAGTTAACATTAGGTTACAATATTACATGTTTGAGTTACGTTTTCTAGCTTGTTATTGGCTAAAGTATTCATATCTTTATGATTTATAACTTGTCCAAAAGTATATTGTCTGTAAAGTGATGCCTTCCAATATTACCGGCAGTGTCTCTTATTCATTATACCACAAGATGCTGCAGGACACTTTTGACATCTTTATAACGTGTGTGCAAACAGCAGTTCTTGGATGCCTTGAGTGTGAAAAGTGAGAACGTGCCTTTTAGTTTAGGGTATATTCATGGTCTCTCATATATTATTGCATAAACAGTGAGAAAAGCTTCAAACTGACTCAAGTTTCTGCAGTGAATTTAGTTTCGTTGTTATTGTAGCCCAAGTTTTACAGTCTGCCTGCACTATTTTTTGTTTTTCCTTTGCAGAGATCCATGACTTCACTGAATTGTATAGATACGCTACCTACTTGATATTACAGATCTACACAACAACAGGCTATGGTGATATAACGGCATCAAACTTTGGAGAAATGATCGCATGTGTCACGATAATGATTCTGTCTAAAATTCAAGTGATTTATAAAATGGGACTTCTCGTCGCTGCACAAACAAACAAGATGACATTGCAGGAAGCTTTCGAGGAAAAACTGCAGGTAACTGTAAACACTGCATCTTTGAGAGCGACAGTGCTACAGTGTTAATAAGTGCATGATATTGTACAGAAGATGTTCTCAACTCTAGCTCTCGAAGGACATTTTCCTTCAAAGTTTATCTCCAACTTTGATCAAGCTCACCTGCCAGTAACGTTCTAGTAATCCTGAAGTCCTTGAAGAGCTTGTTCAGGCGTGTTTTTCATGGTTAGAGCCAAACTCTATAGGAGTTGAGAACCCCTGTTTTTGAAGAGTTTTAGATTTTTTTAGAACGATTTATTTCTTAATAACCTCGTTATCTGTTCCAGACTATCCAGGAACACATGATGCATGAGAAAGTCCCATCTATATTACAAAATCGAGTGATGCAGTTCTACAGTTATCAGTGGAACCGCACTAAAGGCACATGCGCAGAGGTTTTGTTCAAAGGTGTCCCCCGCTGTTTGAAAATGGACATTGTGTCAAGGTAAATAAGCCTACCTAGGTTTTTGGGCAGCATGTTTTTAGTTGTGTCTGTTTTAATAATTACGATGAATGTAGTAGGGGTGCACAATACATCTATGGTACCGTATCAGCCATTTCTTCCCATTTTAAATAACATTGTCCTTTTCTATTCAAAGTTTTATTAAAATGTTTCACTCTAGTAAAAATAATTATTGACTCTCTATATTATCCGACACAACATATAACATGAAAAAGCCATTTGTTTCTGATTTAGAATCTGCATGCAGCATTTAAAGAAGCATCATTTATTCTCGCACCTAAGAGAACCTGTCGTAAGGGAACTTTCCACCAGAATCCTCTTCCGCTGTTTCCCTGTTGGTGAGCATTTGTTTTCATCTGAGATCTGTCCAAACTCACAGCCCAGCTTCACTGAAGAACTCTGATCACGTTTTGATGTTATTTTTTTAGGAGAATTTATCTACAGAAAAGGAGACATTGCCACTGGAATGTACCTGATATTAATTGGCAAGGTTAATCTGTGCCTGGACAAGAGAGGAAGAAATGTCTTTCAGCGTCTCTCTGCTGGAGCAGCTTTTGGCGACCACTTTTTAGTGCAACAGAAAAACCGTGACACTGCCATAGCCACAAACTACGTGGATATCGCTATGCTCTCCAAAAATGCTTTGGAAGATGTGGCTCTCTTATGTCCATCTGTTGGCAAACTGCTCAAGAGAGCCTCTGAAATGCCACAGCTGTAGCAGTATTATTAACACACCTTATTGTGACCGATAGTCATTGAGCTGTGGTACGCTTCTTAGATTTGTTAAGAGTAACTGCAAGTCTGATGGAAGATATTTTGTTCTAATGGAGTAATTATTAGGAGTTTAGTGTTGATATTTAATGCACTGTGAAACTGTAGTTTTTGTAGAGATGTTAAATAGTTATGTTGTAAAGCTTATTAAATGTGACTGCAGGTTGATGCTGCTCATAAAAGCTGTATTTTGATCATTTGTCATTTCTAACTGAATAAAGAATCTACTCAATGAAGTTTAGGAGTATTGTTATATTTTGTAATGCCTGAGAAATGTAAACGCATTAGTGCAGAATACCTCTGAAACTGAACCTAACCTGCTTAAAATGGTCTCTGCCTATATTATTAATATTCATACGTTTCTGAACAGTCAGTATTCATTACTGACTTGTAAATATGAGCAATTCTTTAAATGCTTTTTTTGTGTGTCTAAAGACAGACTCATGAAAATGATTGTCCACTAAACAGATAATTTAATCTTAACTTCAGGATTGTGGCATACTCTTCAAATACAGGATCTCTCAGGTGCATACACTTAGGCAATGATAGAAATGCTTTATGAAGAGCGGTCATCATCACGATGATCATAGGTAGAGTTTGATGAGCTCGTCGCTGACAGCAGAGGGCGTCAGCACCCCGAGGTCCGTGAAGAGTAACGTGATGAGGGACGGAGGGGTGTAGTCGATCATGGGGTGCTCTTGGTTCAGATCCTTCACTGTCTTCAGGATATCTGCTGTATACTGAAACACAAGAAACAAGAGCGATCATATGCATCTATTATGAATATGTGGAAAAGTGTTTTAACTAGCTTACCTTGAATCTGTCGGGTACGTCTTGCTGGTTCAGAGGGTAGAGCCGCACAAACTTGAAACTTTCTGCCACCACATAAAATGGTTTGTTGTGCACCTTGGAGCACACGGCCATCTGATAGGTACCAATCTACAAGGAAACAAGTGCAATAACTTCACTAGTTTATAAAAAAAATGCTATAGTAACAGCTAAATGCATTTTGTTTTAAGGCAAGACACTGCAAGCAACACCATTGGTTTTTTCTAGGCACTGGTCAATTAAAAAAATGTTGGTCTTCTTTTCAGACTAGTGGAAACAAAATTCTGAGTGTTTATTTTATTACACTTTATCTAGTTGTCTGTGGATTTCAAGTACAATTCATATCTTTAAAGGCCATTTTCGTTTTTTTTTTTTTCGTTTTTTTACTTGACACTTAAACATAACGCACTTCACAGTTTTATTCCAATCTATAATCTAAAAGGTTTTTTTCTGCAGAGGGGTTTGTTTATATATCTTTCTCCTGATTTATAAACATTTTATTTCCTTTTTTCCCCAGCGGTCAGGAGTGTTTTCTAATTTAAGGAATATCTCTGTAAAAACACTATTATGTCAACAAAATGAAAGTGAAAATTAAAATCTGATTTATGAAAACTCGCTAAGATTATTTAAAACTTTCTTTTTGGATTTGGATTCTTGAAATGTGTGCAAACGATACCATATTATCATAATTAAAACATTTAATTGCTTCATTTGCATATTCAAACATAACATTTCAGAAAACGTTTAATTCAAAACAAATGTCTTCGTGTACTGTGATTCTTCAGCTGTTGAAAATATGGTGGCTATTACAACTAGATACAACGGCAAACATCAAGAATGCAAAAGTGTGTGTGTTTCAGACCTTGTTTATAACACCTCCACTTTCCACAACGCCCTCAGCGCCCACAATCACCAGGTCGACCTTCTCCATGATGTACCTGAACATCACACAACAGAAGCACTTCAATCACTTCAATACCATATCTAATGTTTGGGGTCGAAGCTCACCTTAATAAAGTCGTCCATCGTGAGAACAGAAATGTGTGCTAACACTTCATCATTTTAAGGATAAATCCACACTATTAACTAGTTACTTATTTGCATGCATATTACTAACATATATACTACTTCTAAAGCACATAATAATGCCTTATTCTGCATGAACACTTAATCCACCTTACTCCTTACTAACTATTAATAAGCAGCTAATAGGAGTTTATTAAGGAAAAACTCTTAGGTAATAGTGAATGTGTTCCCTTTTCTAAAGTGTAACCAAATATTTATATCGCTGGTATTTCTGATTAATAATGTTTTGGAACGAACATCTACTGAATCTGAAAACTGATTTGAGTAAGACAAGAATTAAAGCAATTAAAAGGGTTAGTGATGTAACGAAACACAACACTCACCCGACTGCAGCATCAAGCACCACCATGACGGGGATGTTGAGTTTGCGCAACTTTTGAGCCATAAGTTTACTGAGAGGCAAAAGGGGAAAGAAAACATTAATTAATTAAAGACTGTAACATAAAAAAATAAGTACTATACACAGGTGCTGGTCATATAATTAGAATATCATCAAAAAGTTGATTTATTTCACCAATTCCATTCAAAAAGTGAAACTTGTATATTATGTTCATTCATCACACACAGACTGATAAATTTAAAATGTTTATTTAATTTTAATTTTGATGATTATAACTGACAACTAAGGAAAATCCCAAATTCAGTATCTCAGAAAATTAGAATATTATGAAAAGGTTCAATATTGAAGACACCTGGTGTCACACTCTAATCAGGTAATTATCTCAAAACACCTGCAAAGGCCTTTAAATGGTCTCTCAGTCTAGTTCTGTAGGCTACACAATCATGGGGAAGACTGCTGACTTGACAGTTGTCCAAAAGATGACCATTGACACCTTGCACAAGGAGGGCAAGACACAAAAGATCATTGCAAAAGAGGCTGGCTGTTCACAGAGCTCTGTGTCCAAGCACATTAACAGAGAGGCGAAGTAGTGATGCACCGAAATGAAAATTCTGGGCCGAAAACGAAAATTTATGATGCACTTGGCCGAAAACCGAAACTGAAGCCGAAAATGGCTTCTTTTAAAAACGTTTTGCTTAATTTTTTATGGATCTGAAATGAAAAATCACAAACCAATAGAATAATCATCAAACTTTTATTAAAACTTAGTTACATAACTAATATTAATATTATATAATAATATAATATTTTTGACAAGAAAGACGGTTCCTCTTCTCATTAAGAACATGAGATGCTGCACTGAATAGTCTCTCACTGTCTGTGCTGGTGCTTGGGGCAGATAAATACCTGCGTGCAATCTGTGCAAGCAATGGAAAGCGGTCTTTGTTTGCGCGCCAGTAGTCCAGAGGATTGTTGCTTCTGGCAATGGGTTGTTCAGCTAGATACATCTCTATTTGCTGTGCGGCTGCTTGTTTCAACACTGCTATGAATTGGGGTGCTTTCCTGTAAAATTTTGTCAAACATCTCAGAAAGTGAGGGAGTGAACACCTCCTCACTTGTACGTGACCGTTTCTCGGGCACCGTTTGCGGTGTGCTCCCCGTCGAGTCTCTTCCTTCACCAGATGTTTCAATCTACGTCAGCTCTTTTTGTTTCATTTCAGGCACTCGCTGCTTTTTCTCTTCGTCGAAATAATGTTCTTTAAAGCGCGGGTCTAGTATAGTTGCAAACCCAAGCGCTAGCGCACGGATGGGAGGGGCGCAGTTGACATTCATTTTCGGGTGACATTTTTGGCTGGATTTTTTATTTCGGCCCGAAACCGATAATGCCATTTTCGGCTGAAATTTTCGACGACCGAAATTTCGGTGCACCCCTAAGGCGAAGGGAAGGAAAAGATGTGGTAGAAAAAAAAAAAGTGTACAAGCAATAGGGATATAACCGCACCCTGGAGAGGATTGTGAAACAAAACCCATTCAAAAATGTGGTGGAGATTCACAAAGAGTGGACTGCAGCTGGAGTCAGTGCTTCAAGAACCACTACACACAGACGTATGCAAGACATGGGTTTCAGCTTCGCATTCCTTGTGTCAAGCCACTCTTGAATAACAGACAGTGTCAGAAGCGTCTCGCTTCAAAAAGTACTGGACTGCTGCTGAGTGGTCCACAGTTATGTTCTCTGATTAAAGTAAATTTAGCATTTCCTTTGGAAATCAGGGTCCCAGAGTCTGGAGGAAGAGAGGAGAGGCACACAGTCCACGTTGCTTGAGATCCAGTGTAAAGTTTTCACAGTCAGTGATGGTTTTGGGTGCCATGTCATCTGCTGGTGTTGGCCCACTGTGTTTTCTGAGGTCACAGATCAACACAGTCATATACCAGGAAGTTTTAGAGCACTTCATGCTTCCTGCTGCTGACCAATTATGGAGATGCAGATTTAATTTTCCAACAGGACTTGGCACCTGCACACAGTGGCAAAGCTTCCAGTACCTGGTTTAAGGACCATGGTATCCCTGTTCTTAATTGGCCAGCAAACTTGCCTGACCTTAACTATGGGGTATTGTGAAGAGGAAGATGCGATATGCCCGACCCAACAATGCAGAAGAGCTGAAGGCCACTATCAGAGTAACCTGGTCTCTCATAACACCTGAGCAGTGTTACAGACTGATCCACTCCATGCCACGCCGCATTGCTGCAGTCATTCAGATAAAAGGAGCCCAACTAAGTATTTGATACTTTTCTGTTGGCCAAGATTTCTAAAAATCCTTTCTTTGTATTTTAAGTAATATTCTAATTTTCTGAGATACTGAATTTGAGATTTTCTTTAGTTGTCAGTTATAATCATCAAAATTAAAATAAACATTTGAAATATATCAGTCTATGTGTAATGAATGAACATAATATACAAGTTTTACTTTTTGAATGTCATTAGAGAAATAAATCAACTTTTTGATGATTTTCCAATTATAAGACCAGCACCTTTAAACAATGTACGACTGCACATATATTTTCACAGCAAGCTTAGGCAACTAGGGTGGGAATCTTTTGGTACCTTGTGATTCGATTCAATTATAAATTGATTCTTGATTTCGAATCAAATTTCGGGTTGCATAGATTTAATTCCATTTTAGGGTTTT
Source organism: Carassius gibelio (assembly GCF_023724105.1). Taxonomy (NCBI): domain Eukaryota; kingdom Metazoa; phylum Chordata; class Actinopteri; order Cypriniformes; family Cyprinidae; genus Carassius; species Carassius gibelio. Next base: position 6,787,561 of record NC_068375.1, on the reverse strand, counting down.
GTGTTTAATAGCTCTTGATGAAAAAAATCTCAACGGTTTATTATGCTGCTGTCCCTTTAAGAACGAATGCATGGATCTAATTTACTGTCTAAGAACTCAATGAGCATTTCGTCATAACTGAGTGTGTATTGTGCTTCGGCTGAGTAGCACTGCAATGATGCCTGTTTTTTTTTAAAGGTATGCAAAGCGAAAAATAATAATTTAATCCAAACACTATGAAGCCGTTTTACTGCTTGTTGTCTTTGTAGGGCGGAAGAGTCACTGGAGCAGTGCACTGAAGACTCACCCCGCTGAGTCCGGCTGCGATTCGGTGACGTATACTGTGAAACGTTTGTTATCAGCTGCTGCGTTCTCCAGAACCTTTAAAACCACTCGGGACGATGAGTGTGTGAGGATTTTCTGCAGACGGAAGGAAGACATTAGTCGAGCGTTTCCAAAGTAATGACAAAAGGACATGCCCCGATGGCTCTGGCACTGCACTTACTGCTCCATCTTTGATGAAGGTGTGGCACAGCTTACCCACTTTGCCCCTGGACAGCGATATTTTCTTCAAGAAGAGCTCACCTCGCTCTATCATCAGATTCTTACACTGCGAGAGATCCTGTGAAAGAGAGAGCGACAGAGCGACGTCAGCAGAACAGAAGATAAGAGTGATAGCAGTGATTGAAGAGCAGAGACAGACCGGGTGCTCCAGCGAGGTCAGACTGATGAAGCGCAGGAACAGCTCTCCTCCAGACGACACGGCCACCGATGAATCCGTCTCCTCCAGTCTCCGGATGGCCTGTGTCATGTTCTCTCGCAGGCCGAGGATGGTCTCACTCGGGTCCCTCTTGAGGAACTCCAGCAGCGATCGGATAGCAGCCACCGCTGAAGCCACGTCCGGGTCGTCTCTGATCTGCGCTCGGAAATATCCCACCAGCTCTGAAAGCAAAAACATCAACACACAGACAGATTTAGTGCTCGCCCAGAAAACATCAACACATAGAAAGATTTAGTGCTCGTCCAGGAGCCTGCAGGTAAACAACATTCAAGTCCCATCAAATAAATACCTTTCTCTCTGTAAATGTGTTCGCGTAAGTTTATTACAGTCGTTTACACAGTTACAAATAGCAGCTCACGTTAATTTCAACATTTACCCATCCTTAAAATCAAAAGTTGTATCTTTTAACATTGTGTGAAATAAGACGAACAAGTAGATTTCTATTCACTCCGATTAACAGAAGCTGTAAAAACTGAACTGAAATACATTATATATTGCTCATTGTTAGTTTATATCAGCGAATGCATCCACTAATGATAAGAAATGAGAGCTTACTGTAAAGTGCGACCAATGTTTCATAATCTAGAGCTTAATTAATAATTTAAACGCATTTTATGTCGTTATTAAAACTATTACTAAATAATTAACTACTACGGTCAAGTATTAAAAGAAAAATGGATATATTAACGTTAATAACTGAACTGATGGAAATGTAGCTTACAGAAAACATCAGTTAGTTTCTCTGAAGGGCTCCCATAATGCATCTGTGCTCACAGTGCAGCCCGTCATATAACTGATCGAAGTAGAAGGATCTGCCCTAATGATTCTCCTCATCTGGAGGATGATCAGAAGAGCACAGCTGTTTGTTTTGTGTTGTGTCTTTCTGGAAACTCACCTGTTTCTTCCATGCTGCTGCTCAGCGCGATCTTCTTCTTCTTCTTCGTCAGTATTGACGAGGATGTGTTTAGCGCCACCTGCGGGACTAGAGCACAATAGCATGGAGAAGTTCTTGGTTTATTAGCCTTAGCTACTAATAATGTGAAACTGTAAAAAAAAAAGGCATTAGATAGATATATATGAAATACAAAATAGCTAAATGACAGGAAGTGTGCACTTGTTTAGTTGGTTCGCAAGCACTTCAGTGAAAGCACAGAAGAAAGAGGGAAATCATTTATACAGCGATTATGAGGGAAAGGAAAAGCAACTATGGCCTCTGGTTTGTAAATCAGGTTGACCATGTTTTTAAAATTTATTAAAAAAAAGTATCAAATTTTGTTCGACTTGTTTCTTATGTGTAAAAAAAAAAGTATTTGAATGGAGAGTTCTGAAAGTGAATATGAGATGTCTGTGAAAACCTATAACCACGATCACTAAAGAGCAGACGAAGGGGTTAATATTCTGGTCATTGTGGCAGAAGTCAGTCCAACGGGAACCTCAGCTACCTTCAATTTTATGCAGTGTAGTTTGACACTAATTTATAAGATTATCTTCATTAAAATGTTTTCTTTTTTTCTGTTTTGTTCTTTCAGTTCACTCTTTCAACATCCCTGGACTCTTTGATGTTCCTAGCGAATTCACATCGAGTGAGGTCAAGAACTAGCTAGTCATCATTACAAATCTGTATCCAGACAGGTAAAGGGTTAATATTCTCATATAACTGTATCTATAACAAACATTCTTTAAAACTATACTGCAATGTCTCTTTTCAAGCCACTTTCTGTGTCCAGGTGAGTAGTGGAGATCAGGGGATGAAACATCTGCAGATCTGAACCTCTCAGGAACATCATGGACAGAAGACAGAACTAATTTAAAGATTAGATTTTTATTACACAGGTGTTGTAGCATTGCATCAGTGTCTCATCAGTGGATATTCTGCAGTGAATGGGTGCCGTCAGAATGAGAGTCCAAACAGCTGATAATAACATCACAATAATCCACAACACTCCAGTCCATCAGTTAACAACTGGAGAAGACAAAAGATGAAACAAATCCATCAAGACGTCCTGGATTTCAAGATCAGTCTTGGTTTCACGTGTTTACTTGTGCAGGCCTTTTTTTTATTGTTTGCATTTAGCTTAAAACCTAATGGCATTCTTGACTTTTTGCAGTGTTTTCATGAATGAAATCTCAAGAGGATCACTCTGTTTTTATTCTCTTTATTAACAGCAGAGGTCAGTGGCAGTCAGATCAGCAGCTCAGATTTCTATTTCAGTTCACACCTAAAGAGAAATCTATTAATAAGGTATGATATTTATTCCACAGACTCCAATGTTCATTCATTTTTGACGCTCAGACATTCATCGAATCTCAAAGGATGTGCAAGCTGTGGAGATGTTTTCTCCTGGATCGTGTTTCACAATATATATCTTGTGCATAAGGCGATATTTCTGTGATTTCCCAGCTGTTTTAATGATCTAGATTAAAAAAAGATCTCAGTATTTTCACTATTTAGATCTATGCTATCGCTTTTAGCCGAACAGGAAGTGAAATCAAGGATTTTGGTAAGAAGTTTTTGGGGTTTAACAGTGAAACATGCAGTGTTTAGTGTGTAACTACCATTTATCATGGTTTTCCAGAACAGACACCTAAGTGCGCTATACGTCTATTCCAAGCTAACTTTTTTTGCTTTTCAATTTGGAGAAATGTTAATTTTTTTTTACTGTTTTCCAAAGAAGTCTGTTCTGCTAAGGCTGTAATTATTTGAGCACAAATACAGTAATACTGTGCAATGTTATTACAATTGAAAATAGCTGTTTTCTATGTGAATATATGTTAGAATACATCACATGATCTTCAGAAATCATTCTAATATGATGAGTTACTGCTCAAGAATCATTTCTGATTATTATTAGTGTTGGGCTGCTTCATATTTATGTGGAAGTTGAGTTTTTTTTTCAGGATTATTTGAAGAACAGAAACTCCAAACAACAGCATTTATTAGAAATAGAAATCTTTAAATGAGGAAGATCACATTAACATTTTATAACCAGTATAAACATGAATAATGTGTAAAAATAGAGAGAAAATCCACACATACCAATGTTTCCTTCGATCGAGACTCTCTTTATTGCATTGCTTTTACTCATATTCATCCCCATGTATCCTTAAAAAAATTATATTTACATTATTTATCTATATCTATACTATTTTATTTTCACCAAGAATCTCAGCAAAAAAAAAAAAAAAAAAAAAAAACGAGCTTCCGGGTGAGGAATGTTTAAATTTCAAAATAAAAGTTCCACCTTTTCCCTTTATAAATCATCAACTTAAAAACATTGATTGGCTATAAACTAAATATTAACAAGACGAAATGCTTACGAAAATGATTGTGTACATGCTAGAAAAGTCATTATTGTGACTAGAAATAAAAAAGGAAAAATAAAATGAACCAGATGCTTTGATAAGGCATGAAATACTGCTTAAAAGTCTGAATATAAAGCTCTTGGGGTTTACCTACAACTGACAAACGCCTCGTAACAATAATTTTCACTGATGAATATGCAATCACACAGAAAAAAAGAAAAGAAAAAAAAAATCACAAATAACATTTGCCTTCAAACTTGTACAAAACAACAACAATAAAGTAAAAGTAACATTGATCCCTTCCCCAAACACATCTTATTCCATTTTAAAAGCACTGATTAAAACTGCTGGTTTTATTTTAACTTCCATAAACACTCTGATATTTGCTTTCTATCCCAATCCGTCACAAAGGGGTGAAATAAAGGCTACAGTGTAATACTGACAACAGAAGAAACATGAGAGAAAATCAAGAGTTTCCAGACTTCTACGAGCTGAGATGATGAAAGACAATCAGTGTGCACAAACAGCACATTCAGACAGGAACAAAGAAAGGCTCTCGACAAAATGCATTAAGGCTGACCAATATGGTGTTCATATCAGTCTCTATCTATCCTTGCTGCCTAGCTTCTCGATGAGGTCCTGCAGGGGCGCCAGCTCTCTGCGATCAATCAGATTGAACTCCTAGAAAAAAAAAATCAAAAATTGCCATCAGTTCAAGAAAAGCACTGCTTAAACTCTTTAGAAAGCGTCCCTCATGACCCATGCATGCGTGTTATTAATGCACTGACCTGTACAAAGAAGATAAAATGCTTGAAGGAGGTGTTCAGATGAGCTTCCTCCTGAAGATGTATGACCGAGTCAAAATGTTGATGATAAATATGAGCATAAACCCTAAACAGACGCTTTAGGATAGTCTTCGCCACTGACATGAAGTTCTTCGGGAAAGGAACACCTGGAAGGAGAAACAAGTTCATTCATTTCAATAACAGACCCTGCATCATAATTGATCTCAAACAGAATCAAACGAACCGATCTTAGACGGGAAGAGCGTCTCATCGTCCAGCTGATCCTGGACCCAGGTCATCAGGTAATCAATGTACTTGGGAGCTGAACACTTGACCGGTTTTTTGATGTTGGTGCCGTCTGCCCAGTGATATTCATATCTGTTCATTTATGGAGAAAACGGATTGTTTTCTGACAGAATAGCCAGCTTTTATAATAACAGTATATTAACATGTATGCAACAACTTTTTCAGGCTTTTCAGTTTCAAAAATCATCTAGAGAAGATTTTCTTTTTTTCTTTTTGCTTTGTTTTGTTTTGTTGTTGGAATTGACTGATTGTCCAATTCATTCATCTAAGTTTATGCACCCATCAAAAGCATTATTTCTGGATCATTTCTGCAATTTATCAATCGAAAACTAAGGTGCATAAGCTCAGATCAATCAGGCAGATGCTCAATCACTTCCAAAGAGAGAAATGAATCGTGCATATTGAAAGACAATCGAGTTAGCACTGAATCCAATATCTGATGATAATATAGCATGAGACATTTTTAAATAGCGGGTCATTTTTTACTAGAAACACCAAAATGGGTAAAGGATTTTTAGCACAGCACAAAGCGTAAGGGAAAATCCTAAAGCAGTGTAGATCTGTTTTACTTCACCTGGGCCCTGCAGACATGACAGAGCAGCTGGTTTCTGTGCAGAACTCTGTGATCGTGCCGTACAGCATGTTGATCTGGTTGAAAAAGTCCACAGCTGAAATAAATGCATAAGAATTCATCAACGATCATAAATACTCCCACAGCCAAACACAGTGAAGTGTATATTAGAGATAAAATGTGTAACAACGGATTCATTTGTCTTGTTTTTTCTAATTTCAATGTACCATCAAAAGCTCAAGCTACTGACACCAAAACACTGATAATTATTTTAAATAACCGATTGCATCTAAAATAAAGAGCATTATTAACGGTGTCTATCGAGCTCCTGAGATTGTGCTGAAAAGGTCTGGTTCTGAAGCGGATTCTTGTGGGTTGTGAGCCTGAAACGATCAAGCGCTCAGTTCTTCTGGTCTGACACCACTGCAGGTCTCACAGGTTCTTCACATCGTGTTAAACACTTGCCTCACTTAATTCAGTTCATGTTTTGGTTTATCTGGATGGTCTCTCAGGAATGTCAAAGAGGGTCAACATAATCATTATTCTGGGTCAATGTCATATACATGAACATAAGTGGAATAAAACTTTCTTAATGTGTTGTTAATGCACAAATCACCTAATTTTAATCGAAGCATTCACGTAAACATGCACATCTAGATATATGCCTGCATGGAGATGCATGTATTGTGTTTCCACATATAACTGTAAATTGGAAGTGTTCAATAGAAAACTGACAATTGACAGCGATCCATTCGTTGAGGTCTTCTCCCTCGGGCAGCATCACGGCAGCTCGGAGGTTTCCGCTTCCTAACGTGGCCTCTGCATGCTTCAGCAGCTCGTACTGATGAGAGCCTTCTGGGATGTTCTTCTTGGGCTTGAATGTCTTTGATGAACGGCTTCCACTGCAATCAAGACACAGTGTGTCAGTCTACAGGAAAAACCTGGTTAAACCGACCGGCCACAGACATATCAACAGAGGGGAAGAACTTAAAAAATAACATAAATACAAAGATGTCAAATGCAAAACACCCCGAGTTGAAGTTTTCATGCTCAATACAGGAACAGAGACAGTAAACCGGAAATGCTGAAAGTTGAGTGTTATTAGCGCGAGCCGATGTTATTCTCTTTATTTCTAGCTGGATGTGCTTCTATATGATTCATTCTTCTGGGAATAAACAACTGCTTGCTGATAGATCTGTAACACGCGATAATGGCGAGGAAGAAAAGGTTAATAAACGGTTGCATCGACTAAAATACTTACAATAAGAAACTCATATCCGGTTCTTTTCTTCTTCGGAAACAACTTTTAGAAGGCAACACGGATGATTAGTACTATAAAGTTGATTCCCAAAGGCAGTTACACAACATTTAAAAGCACTGTTCACAGTTCCAGGTTTTACAGACCGAAGATATCAGTAGGCGTAGAAGTAGAGACTCAGGAAATGTCTACGATTGGTTCCCAACGGGTGCCGCGGTGCAAGCATAGAAATAAACCGCGTGCTCGCGTGCAGACCTCCTCGTTTATACGGACCGAGTACTGTTACAGTTGTTCGGTACTTTCTAAACAATTCTAAGTGAAACTAGGAGTCAAAAATAGCCTCCTGTCTGCTTAAACCGCGTAGTTACACGGAGCATGCGCGCGCGGTCGAGGGCGGTAGTTTCCGCTCGCGAATCATACGGTGACGCACGAGCGCACGGGGTTATAAACCGATAGTGTGCACACCTTTCTGCCTTATCCCGAGCCGGTCTGTTTTGAGTCCCACACGTGCGATTTAACCGGTTTCAATTTATTATTATTATTATTTTTATTTATTTAGTATTATTTATATCACGCACCCATGGCTACACTCCGGGCGCTGCGGAAACTAATCCGGCATTCTCACCATCAGGCGTGTAGTTTTCATCTGTCATCTTCAAGGTAAGTTTTCGAGTCTCGTTTGTGACAGAATGAGCGCGAGCTACGAATGTAACCGCGTTCTGATCCGCTCGCGGTAAACCGGAGGTCATTTAACACACGGCGGAACAGTGACTCTTTACTGTGATAATACTGTTGCAGTAGTCTCACTATTGGCCTGCGTTGCCTGAGTTATAACTGCATGTATCTGTGACTTCCTCTCTCGGGTTTCAGTTATGTAATAAACGCCGGTTGGATCGCTCTGTTCACTGCGCGGCTGATGTAATGTGATCAAGCGCGTGCACAGCGGACTCGGCTCGCTCTCTCTGCTGAACTCGGTGCTCCTGGGGTTGGGGTTCCTCTCTCATGATTTGTGGTGATCGTGATGCGTGATTGCTCAAATTTAGTACATGCTCGTTTTCATTTATGCCCCGCGTGCTAAATGGTTTAGTAAGATTCATTTAGCGGTGCTGACTAAATTTTCTGCACATGACCGAGACGTCTTCAATTAAACCGCGTAGACTAAGCAGAATTTAATTAAAAGTTTTTTTTTCGGTGTAAAATAAAGTTTCAAAAAGGAAAGAAACATTAGTTTACATACAAGCATATATAATAATAATAGTAATGCATATATACATGCATGCATTTAGGCTATGTAAACTGATATGTTTCTTTCCTTTTTTCAGTTTACATACATGCATGCATTTATGTGTATGTGTGTATTTATGTTTGTTGTCTTGTTACCTCAAGATTAAGAAAAAATAAACCACGCGAAACAAACTTTTTGTGTCAATGGACAATGCAATCGATTGCATGCATTTGATCAGTTCATGCATTCTCCGGGATTCGAACCCATAACCTTTGCTTGTCTTCGTAGTAGAAATATTATATATATATAAGAATGACACAACTTGTAATGCTTTTTACAGCCTTGCATCTGAAAATAAACACACGTGATCATCATAACTAAACTAAAAAATGATCACATCAGTAAAGGGAGGCATATGAACACTTTGTAAATTAATGGTAAAAAATGTTCACACTAAATTTGCATGGACTTATATTATCCTTGTGTAAGAAGTCTGAGCTGACAATGCTCTTTAAAATGGATGTTTTTGTTGCCATACGACCTATATTCCTACATTTACATGAATAATTTAGAAAACAATTTTCTCCAAAGCCTCTTCCAAATAAGGGGTGAAAATGAGAATGCTCTGACGTTCCTCAAAGTGGTCTGTTACTGTTATCGTAGTTATGTCTTCATTTAGACTGTAGTCTATCACACCAGCACAGAGCTTATCTTCAGACAGCAGCTATGACTCCCACTGTCACTTCTAGGTATCTTGGTTCTTTGACAGGAAACCTAGTTTTCCACACTTATTAGGGGTCAAAGTTAGCCATAGCATTTGAAGTTGAATTTTTGCCCTCTAATCCTCAAGGTTTGTATTTTTTAGACCAGAGGCTGTGATCATCTCCGGCAGGAAGCTGGCACGGCAGATCCGCAACGAGGCGCGTGAGGACGTGGAGGAGTGGGTCTCTGCTGGAAACCGGCGGCCTCACCTGAGTGTGCTGTTAGTGGGGGACAATCCAGCTAGTCACTCGTACGTCCTCAATAAGACCCGCGCAGCAGCAGAAGTGGGTAAGACAGCACCAGATGGGAGTCATCCCATTTAAAATCTGTTGTAAAATAGTGTTTAGACAGAAAAGCCTTTGTGCTTCTGAATTCTGAATGGGGACATCAGATGAAATGGTCTTGTTTTTTTTGTTTTTTTTTTGCATTGAAGTTAGGTTTCTGGCGTGTCTTCCAGCTCAGAAAATCTGAAAAGTAAACACAGCCAGTTTGTTATGGGCTGTCTAAGTCTGAAACTCCTCTAGCAAGCGGTTTCAATCTGCAGCCGGTTTTTATATAGATGGCTCGCTCTTTAAATAAGACCAACTCTGAGCCATATATGGAGTCCAAGACATCAATTCATGGCTCACTGTGACACGCCCCACAGAAGAGAGGGGCGGGGTTAGAGGTAGCTCATTATCATTTAAAGAGACATGCACCGAAACTGCTCGCTGTGAACAGAGCTGTTGTTGACAAGGTAAAAGGGTGTTTTCCATGACCATTGAATAATTTTAACCAAAGTGTGTTATATATATTTCATGAACACCCTAAAGACTACCAACTTGTGGAAAATAGACATTCGTTGTCCCCTTTAACTTTTTTTTTTTTTTTTTTTTTTTTTTTTTTTTTTTTTTTTTTTAGTAAAGGATTAATGAGTCTGTTTACCCAAAATGGAAAATTCGGTCATTTTTTTTTTCCTTCATTCTCATGCCTTTGCAAACTCATGATCAAAGACTTTTGTTCATCTTCAAAACAAAAATGCTGATATTTTTTATGAAACCGTAGAGATTTCAGTCCTTCTGTTGACTTGTCAACTTTTCATAGTATATAAAAAGATGCATTGAAGTACAGGTTAGGACCTCTGAGCCAATCATGTTGCTCAGTGCACATCACCTCATAACTCATGCACATGTCATGCACCTCTCCCAGGTACAGACTGTCTCAGAACTAATTGTTCCTGGTACATGGATCCTCTTTAGAAGTAGTTTTTCAGCCTAAAGCAGTTACGTGCACAGGTTACAGAAAGAACTCCGTGTCCCTATGGACTGTAAATACTACCTTGATCATTGTATGTTAAAAAGATACCTAAATGAGATTAATGCAATCAATGGAAAATTAACAAAACTAAAAACGTCCATAACATTCCTCATTCATGTTTTGACAAGTCTTACAGGTTTTGAAACAACATGAGGGTGAGTAAATGATGAAACCATATACCTCGTGGGTGAACTACGCCTTTAAGGCTTTTTTTTGTAGCCATTATGCTTACATATTAATTTCTTTACAAAACTAACATTTTAATTTTTTTAATTGTGACATGGATGAATTGGACTGGATAGTCAATGAAAAGCAGCCATGAGTCTAGTTATCCTCAGTATTGCTGTAGTAATGTAAGCGATGGGTGTCACCGTTCACAGTTGGCCGTATACAGTATGTAAATCTATTTTGGGTGTTCATATGATGCAGGATACAGGATCTGATACAGGATCTCACAATCTGGCTCTACTCCACTCACACAAGCAACTCTTTGGGGCCTATTGGCATAAATACTTTGTATAAATTAATTTTTTCTTCTTCAGTGTTTTGCCCTTTAATGCAACATTCTGTTGGTTCACAGTTCTCTCTTATTCTCTGTAGGTATCAGTAGCGAGACCATCCTGAAACCTTCTAGTATCTGTGAAGAGGAGCTGCTTGACCTCATCGAGAAACTCAACTCTGACCACAGAGTAGACGGTCTTTTGGTACAGCTCCCTCTTCCTGGTGGGTTAACAGAAGAGCCATAGCTGTGCTGATCTAGAGTCCCTTTAGTTGGTGCTTATTGGACATTTTACATCGTCAGTGCTAATTGCATTAGGCTTAAAGGCATTGGATTGGGCATAACTTCTTTACTGAAACTTGTGATTCTTAAAGGGACCACAACCAAACAAAAGAAAAACAGAGAAATGAGAACAAGACTTTGGACATATTGAGTGGTAACAAAACGATGCTGTTCCCTCTCGTACACAGATCACATCGATGAGCGACGCGTGTGCAATGCCGTGTGTCCAGGGAAAGATGTTGATGGTTTCCATGTGGTCAATGTTGGCCGCATGTGTCTGGATCAGTCAACGATGCTGCCTGCCACTCCATGGGGGGTTTGGGAGATTATCAAACGCACCGGTGAGAAACCCTGTATTAATACTAATGATGTCTCAAGCTGAAGAATTTAATACCTCAATATTGGTAACTTGTAGCTTAAAATAGTTATTTTTTTAAATGTTTTACATGAGTCATTTAATTTAAAACCTAACAATGAAAATAAGAGAGGTGCATCCTAAATTCTAAATTGCATACTTATCCACTATTCTATTTTTTTTGAGTATTGCATTCACACTGAAAATTCCGAAAAGAAAAAGTACACTTTAAATGCATGGATGATGCACTTGAATAACCGAAAAAACAAAGTGTGAAATGTGGTGTGTATATATATATATATATATATATATATATATAATTAAAAAAGCAAGCATTTACGGGAACATTTACTTCATCAATCAACATAAAAGAACTGTTAATATGCAAATATGTTCTATTAATGAAAATTATTGCCTTGAAATCTCAGGGAGTGTTTCAAGTGAATAGTTTACGTTTACAGGTTTGGCTGAAAAAAGTTTGTGAACCCCTGATCTACACCACTTTAGCAACTTCATAGTAACACACTGGCATAGTGGTGGCAAGTCTAACACAGACAACAACCATCTGGTTGTATTCGTATTGATCTCATGTCAGATGATGCTGACCGAGCCAGTCTTTTCTCGTAGGCATACAGACCCTGGGTAAGAATGTGGTGGTGGCTGGTCGCTCCAAAAATGTTGGGATGCCCATTGCAATGCTGCTGCACACAGACGGCAGACATGAAAGGCCAGGAGGTGAGTCCGTGTGGAGAAGAGAGGCACAGCGAAAGTATTTGTGTGCACTTCTGATGAGCTTTGGTCCTACAAAGCAATTAGTGTAAAGCATCCTGCCTCTTTCGTCTTTAGGTGATGCTACGGTGACCATCTCCCACCGTTACACTCCCAAAGAACAGCTCCGTCAGCACACACAGATCGCGGACATTATCGTTGCTGCTGCAGGTTTACATTTCTATTTGCTAATTGCTTGTTTACGGCTGTGCCTGTTGTTGTTATTATTATTATTGGGTGCTGCTCACAGGGACCAAGATTCACAAACACTATTAACTCTCTTCAGGTATTCCCAACCTCATCACTGCTGACATGATAAAGGAGGGTGCCGCTGTTATAGATGTTGGCATCAACAGAATATTGGACCCCTTGACTGGGAAAAATAGACTTGTTGGTGACGTGGACTTTGAAGGTGAGAAGGAAGGAACTAAAAGTGTGATTCATTTAATTAAAACCTTTCTGAAAATCTTCTGTGTACTTGCACTTTATTGACTGTAGCCTATATAGTTTATAATATTGTGTATAATTTTTAAAGATAATCTGGTTTTAGTTCAGCCTGAACAGTGTCATGAGAGTCTGTCTTTAAGTAGCTGTTTACTTCAGCTTTAAATTAAGGAATTTTAAGAACATTGTTTTAAAATCTCCCTTCGAGTTATGTTGAGTGTTGCATGCTAAAACCTTCTAGCTGTGTGTTAAAACCTGCTAGAAACATTGAAAATCATGTTAGCGTGTGCCGAAACATGTTGCTAACATTACTAACATTATTATTAACATGTTAAATCTGGTTAGAAACATGATTGCAATGTGTTAAAACATGCTAGCAATGTGCTAATCAATTTTAGCCCCATGCTCATGTGTTAGGTCGTGCCATAAACTTGTTAACAGTGTGTTAATGTAAGAAACATGCTAACAACTTGTTAAATCTAGAAACATGCTAGCAATATGCTAAAACCTTTTAGCAATGTTCTAATTAATGTTAGAAATCAGCTAGCAATGTGTTAAACCATGCTACAAACAAGTTAGCAATGAGCTAATGTTAGAAACATGGTAAGACTAATGTCTCAAATTTAGAAACCTATTATATTATATACTATATTACATCATGTTAGCAACATTACGGCAATGAGCTAATGTTAGCAACATGCTAGTAATGTGCTAAATCATGTTAGCAATGTGTTAATGTTAAAAAACTAACAATATTTAATCACATGCGAGAAAAATTCTAGCAACGTGAGCAATGTGTTAAATCAAGTCAGCAACACGTTTAAACATGCTAGTAATGTGCCAGTGCATGCTAGAAACATATTAGAGATGTTCAAAATCATGCTAGCAAGAACCACGCGAAAACTATCTGCTATATTCTTCGCAGAGAAATGTTCAAACTTCAGGATTTTCAAAGTGATTTCAGCTTTTCAGACAAGGCTTTGAGCTAACATCAAAGTTTTTTGACAGGTGTTCGGAAGAAGGCCAGCTACATCACTCCAGTTCCAGGCGGCGTCGGACCTATGACCGTAGCCATGCTAATGAAAAACACCATTAAGGCGGCGAAAAACATCGTTTTAACGCCCCCTCAGCAAATTCGGATGGCAGCGTCCTCATAACATCACCACTTCATTTTTAGGGGCTCCTGGTTGAAATCTATATTTATAATGGCTATTTTTGCATCCCATTATAGTCTAGTTAAATATATTTAAAGGTTTGAGAAAATGAATGTGCCTTTTCATTCAGATCTTAAACAAAACCTATATTATTTAGTGTATGTTTTGCAGTTACCCGGCCAAAGCTTTAAACACTTCCACTTCTGTTTACACTGTTACAGCTTTGATTTTGAGCTCTCTGTATAAGTATTATAAGAGGAGATTGCCAGACATTTCTGAAGCATATTTATTAACAAGAAAACACTTAAGCAATGCTCTACATAAAATGCAGTCAATTTATTGTTATTATTATTCCAACTTGATCCAGCCTTTTGAGGATGCAAAGAGTGATGATAAAGGAGCAACGGATGGGAACATACAGAGCCTCTTAGAAAAGGAGAGGTAATTTGGCTAAATCTAGCCAATGTGGTGCTTTGGTAGCTGTATGTTCCAGTGACCGGTATTGAAGTCAGAATTGTTTTGCAAACTAACGTAATGGCTTTCAAGCACTACAATAAATGGATCATATGTGAACAGCTGTTTTATTTAAATCCTATGAGTCTGTTTATATTCAAATCTCTACATGAATTTAATCAAATTAAAAAAAAAGTTTTCTTTACATAATGTGTTCTGTGTATTTATGTATATATGAATACACATACATTACAGTATGTATTTAGAAAATATTTACATGTCTATATTTAGATAATTTAAATAACAAATTTATTTAATATATTTGAAAAATTTCTGAAATGTATACATGCATGTGTGTGCATTTATATATACATAATAAATATACACAGCGCGCACACACTTTATAAATTATTAAAAACGTTTAGTTTGGATGCGATTACTCGTTTGACAGCACAAATTATTATTTATTTTATGAATAAGGATTTTATTGGTATTTTTCCTTTAGTTCAAATAGTAGAGCATGGTATTTGCAGCCGGTTTGATTCCCAGGAGAATGCATTGTATGTCACTTTGGATAAACAAACACATTCGCATACATGTAAATGTAAAGCATATCACTCAATATATAATATAGTTATTTAAAACATCGGTTTATATATTTACTTATATTTGTATGTATTTATTTAACATTGTCTTTTATTTTGAAAAGCGGTGAAAACGGATTTCCGGCATGCTGTTGTCATGTGGCTGTAGAGTTCACAAGTACAGCTTTCTCCTGATTTAAAGTACTTACAAAGCAGAAAAAAAAACATTCTTGATTAGTGAACGAGTAAATTTTAAATTTTAATTTTAAATTTTAATCCAATGAGTCGATGAAGCATGTGCTGGCGTCATTTGATATCAGATAAGCGAAAACTCGGAAGAGATGTAGCACTCCGCGCGCCTGCAGCTCGGACTCTGATCAAACACCTGAAGCAGTTAATCGAGGTCTTAGAATACTGGGCCCGTATTCATAAAGAATCTTAATGCAAAAAGTAGCTCCTAGTGACACAATCTTAAGAAAATTCTTAGAAATGTGGGCGTTTACTCTTAAAATGAAAGAAAAAATCCTAGTAAAGAAAAAAGTAATTCAGAAAGCATCTTAACCTTTAAAAGAGGTCTTAAGGTCAAACTTGTTAGGAGCACAGACGAGGACTTTTAAGAGGCTTAAGAGTTTCTTTAGCAGAGGAGAAAATGGCAGAGAGACGAAGAGGCAGAAGAAATGTGTTGCAGACAATGGATGACAGTAAGTTAATAAGACGGTATAGATTATATAATAATTTATCATTTAATATATAAATTAAAGTAATCACTACATTACGATATTTGGCAACTGGGAAAATGCAACAATGCAATAGTGATGATTTGGGTCTGTCACAACCTTCTGTAAGCAGAGTGATCACACAAACAATTACAGCACTTTCAGAACATCTTATTGTGTCACAGTTCATTTCATTTCCACTAGACATTCCCACCTTGTAGGCTCAAAGAATTTATGAATATAGCAGGCTTAGGTGCGCACAAGCAGGGGGAATGAACCGTTAATAGTTTGTGCTATACGCTCCCATGTCTGCTTCTTGTCCCTTGCTGTGACACCCGGCCCAAATTTTCCTTTAAGAATGGCCTTGTGTTCATCCACTAACTGGGCTAACGGTTAAGACTGTTCCTCTGTCCAGTTGGGCTTTCTCGCCCTTCTTGGTTTTGATTTCATGTTTGATACATTAAAAACAATTTTCAAACCGCCACTTAAATAGGACAGCAATCACTGAAATTAGAAAGAGTGGAACAATTTTTATAATTCTAAGCCAATCAAATACCTTATCTGAAATTACAAGCATGGTAAATAAAAAAAGGATTTATATACACATATAATGTATGTGTGTGAGATAGAGAACGGTCAAATAGAAAAAATTACACATGTAAATTAAAAGTGAGAATTAGAATAGACCTATACTTAAAATCACTCACTTAAAATCAAGCAATAAATCACAGTCTTCAAAAGATTGTGTCATACATAGCAACAGGGTCAACCCCGCCTCCTCACTAAGATGAAAGTTTTTGTCTTCTCCTTACTCAGAGTTGCTCTCAGAACGATCCCGAATCGCTCTTAAGCTAAGACTCCTACGTAAAAGTTTTTAAGCTAAATTAAGAGTTTTCTGAGAGGATTCTTAGAATCTTTATGAATACGAGCCCAGTGCCCGGTTGCATGAAACTCCTTAAGCTAAGAAATCCCTTAGATATAAGGTTAAGGGTACTCTTAGTGAAACTTGGGTTGCAAGAAAAAACCCTAAGGGTTTCCATAAGGAACTTAAGGCTGTTATTACGTTTTTCCCCTTAATTATCTAAGTGTTCCCTTAAGCGTTGCAACAAAGTCCTTAGTGACCATTTCACCTTAATAAATGAAGGGACCCAAACAGCTCCCTTAAGTCAACTTAAACTCAAAATACGATGGCTGATTTAGTGTTAATCGAAGAGGAAATACCAAGGCGTGTTTTTAATGATCGTAATAATCCCCTTGGAGACGATGAATGGTTGATGAAAGGCTGAAAAGTATTATTATTATTATTATTATTATAACCACTTACAAAAACAATAATTGCCTTTTCGTCCTATGTCCAGTTTGGTTTAAGTTTTTTTGTTTTCTGTTATGTTTGTACTCTCCATAGCAAAAATACATTAATACAAGTGTGATTTTAGCAAAGGTTTGGCTTTGTGGTTCGCTATGTTCTGTTTACTGTTAAGAGGTAGTAACTATAGCAACCGCGGCGATCTTTGCCGTATGTTGTCAGAAACTGCTGTGAAACGCTTAGTATAAACACTTAGGTAAGGGTGACAGTTAAGAGGTTTCTTGCAACGCTCTTAATGAAATCCCTTACCTCAGGGATTATTTTCTCCCTCAGGGAAACCCTCACTTAAGGAGTTTCATGCAACCGGGCACTGAGCTTTAATTTTCCTTTGGCAGGAATGATCGTATATTTAATAATGTGAAGGGTAGCTTAGAACAGAACTGGGCGGAGATGCGTTTGGGGCGTGTCTACTGATAGACGCGTGGTTACACGGTTTGCTCCGCCCCACATCTCAGGAACGAGTACATTATCGACTGATGATGAAGTGTTTTCTCCTCAAGGCTGAATTTAATATACTTCAAAGCTGGATTTTTAGCATCATGACTCCAGTCTTCAGTGTCTCATGACTTATAATGTTAGAGTAGATTTCTATATAAAAGAAATGCTGTTCTTTTTTAACTTAATTCATCAAAAAAATCTTGAAAAACGTATCAAAGGTTTTAATAAGAAGTATTAGGCAACACATTGATATTAAATCAGCATATTAGAATGATTTCTGAAGGATCATGTGACACTGAAGACTTTGATCACAGGAATAAATTATATTTAAATATATATTCAAACAGAAAACAAGGTTCAATTATAATAATATTTTACAATATTAATTTTTTTTCTGTATTTTTGGTCAAAGAAATGCCTTGATGAGCAGAAGAGACTTCTTTAAAACAAATAAAAAATCCTTCTGATCCCAAACTTTCTCTTGATCAAATATAAAAGCTGCTTAATAAAAGTTACTTTATCTAAGAATCCATACTCTATCTGCATGAAGAAAAAAATCTGACTTATGTGGAAAAAGTTGCGATGAAATGTTTTCTTTTTTTTAAGTAGCGGTAAAAACCAGACTTGTTACTTTGATAATTGCATGTGTGTATTAAATGAGGTCATACTGTTTTAAAATGGTACATGATCAGAACTACCTTCCTCAAAGTGGATTATTCCTCATGGGAGGAAGTGATGCTGGGAGCAGATCTAAGAGCAAATCCAGAAGCTTGTCTTCATCAAGCGCCAGGAGATCCAGTCCGAGGCCTCAGAAGAGACATGAACATTCCTCTGGTAAGAGAAAGAGTACGAACCTTCAATAAACCACAGAAGGCATCGTCTATACAGATATACAAATGGCAGGATATACAGTATTGGTGCTGCACAGAATGTACATATAATAGAAGTCTCCCAACTTCTGATCCGACATTAGAGAGGAAAAAGAAGAAGAGGAGAAGCCCATCCAGCTCTTCATCGTCTTTCAGCTCTGCTTCCCCATCCAGAGAAAAAAACGCCAAGAAAAAGAAACAGCAGGAAGTAAAGAAACTGAAGCGCTAAAAGAAAAATGAGAGAAAAGGGAAAAGAAAGGGCAAAAGAAGCTAGTGTTGAAAGCTGAAAGAGCAGCAGCTTCGGTTTCAACCGCTGATGAAAATCCTCCAACGCACCTGAAGACCTGGCAGTGTGAAGAAGCTCAAGAACACGGCCCCGGTGTGTGCACTGCACATGAATACATTCAATATTTAGCTTAACCCTCATGTGGTGTTCGGGTCAATTTGACCCGGAGAAGATTTTCTTTTTTCCGAAAATAATAGTTAATGTTATCACTTTGGACTGAAACTTAGTGACTTTGTTCCCAAAGGGTATAACTAAATCTCAAATGTTTTTTGGAAATTTTCTTACTTTTTTGTGTGGATTTTGTCACCTTGTTACACTTGTGGTGTTCCCGGTCAAAAATGACCGGCCTATATAAAAAAGCTTATAAATCACTCATTATACCATATTTTCACCCAATCTTGGATTCAATCTTTTTGTCAACTTGTTCTCTTTCAATTAGGACTGGTTTTATATTTCTGTTTGCCTCTGATTAATCGTGGGCCTCATTTATCTGAGAGTAGGCACCTCATTTTTTGAGTAAAAAAAAAAAAATTATGAGTAAATTTGGAAATATGAAAAAAAAAAAATGGCTACTGTTGATCACACTAGTCTACTCTAATGTTTCACCAGGAATTTTGTTTTGAAACTTTTGTTTTGTAAAAAATATGGCACATAGTCACACTTGTGGTGTTCCCGGTCAAAAATGACCGGCCTATAAAAAATAGCTTATAAATCACTCATTATACTATATTTTCACCCAATCTTGGATTCAATCTTTTTGTCAACTTGTTCTCTTTCAATTAGGACTGGTTTTATATTTCTGTTTGCATCTGATTAATCGTGGGCCTCATTTATCTGAGAGAAGGCATGGTCAAAAATGGTCACAATGGCCGACCATTGAAAGTGAATGGGAGAGACTGAAAATAACTGAACAATTTAGTTTTCAGGAGCATGTTCATTATTTTCATGTACACATATGAGCATTTGTGCTTGCAAACATCGAGCCCTTGGACCTGTGCATGTATCGATACATTTATACACACTTTACTAGGGATGCACGATATTGGATTTTGGCCGATATTCGATATGCCGATATTTTCAAAATAATTTTGGCCGATGCCGATACCGATATCGATATATATACAAATATATACTGATATATTTAAACTTTAATTTTACTGAAGAGAAATCCATGTATCTCTTCTGTACTGATTCTACCATAAATTTATTATTTTACAAATGTAGACAGACATTCACATCTGAAAAACAGGTCAATTATTTCACTTGGAGAATATCGGTTTGGCTCATCGGCAGAAATATTCATATCGGCCGATACCGATAATGGTCATTTTAAGCTTTTATCGGCCGATACCGATATTGTGCCGATATTATCGTGCATCCCTACACTTTACCCAGACACACACGTTAAAACACACAAACTTTGAGTATTACACACATTCTTTTCCACAGAGAGAAATTTGATCCTACCCTAACCTGCATCTAATATACATTTATACATCTGACATTACCACACACACACACCCACCCACCCACACACACACACACACACACACACACACACACACACACACACACACACACGAACTGGCCGTGACTGCAGTGACCCAGCTTCAAAAGAATCTTTCTTTCATGTTCTTGTTTCATCACAGCTTCCAGACAAAATATTATGAAATTTTGTTTTGGAACTGTGAGGATCTCACACAGAACTAGACAATATTTACAAATATACATCATGCGATAGCACAGGCATATATAAATGCCTCACAGCCACTTGCTTGTCATTCATTTGTGGCAGCACAATGGCAAAGCAGCTCTCTGCACATGATGTTATTCATCAGATTTTTGACTCAGAAACTAGTGAGGAGGAGGAAATGCAGGATGCATCATGCAGTGAAGATGTTTCTGAAGAGGAAGGCACCACTGAATTGGCTACGGAGCTTGAAACAACTGATGAGGAGCTGTCTTCCAGTGATAGAAAATAATTCCAAAATAATGAACATGCTCCTGAAAACTAAATTGTTCAGTTATTTTCAGTCTCTCCCATTCACTTTCAATGGTCGGCCACTGTGACCATTTTTGACCATGCCTTCTCTCAGATAAATGAGGCCCACGATTAATCAGATGCAAACAGAAATATAAAACCAGTCCTAATTGAAAGAGAACAAGTTGACAAAAAGATTGAATCCAAGATTGGGTGAAAATATGGTATAATGAGTGATTTATAAGCTATTTTTTATAGGCCGGTCATTTTTGACCGGGAACACCACAAGTGTGACTATGTGCCATATTTTTTACAAAACAAAAGTTTCAAAACAAAATTCCTGGTGAAACATTAGAGTAGACTAGTGTGATCAACAGTAGCCATTTTTTTCATATTTTTTTTTTCATATTTCCAAATTTACTCATAAATAAAAAAAATTTACTCAAAAAATGAGATGCCTACTCTCAGATAAATGAGGCCCACGATTAATCAGAGGCAAACAGAAATATAAAACCAGTCCTAATTGAAAGAGAACAAGTTGACAAAAAGATTGAATCCAAGATTGGGTGAAAATATGGTATAATGAGTGATTTATAAGCTTTTTTTTATGGGCCGGTCATTTTTGACCGAGAACACCACAAGTGTTATAGGGTTTTGAACACCACATTTAATATCTAACAGAATTGGTTTGCTGGAGACAGAGATGTATAAAGTACTAGAGACCCATACTTGAGTAAAAGTACAAGTGCTCTATCAAAAAAGTGACTTGAGTAGAAGTAGAAGTGCTCTTTAAGCACCACACTTAAGTAGAAGTACTAAAGTATTCAACATTTTTTGTACTTAAGTATTGCAAGTAGTCTATTTTAAAATTTACTACTCAAGTACTGAAAGTAAAAGTACAAGTATTGTGTTATGTAGCTATTAAAGAAAGTAGTCAAAAGTTTGAACATATTGTTTTTACTATTTCAAATGATTAACCTAAAGGACAATCACAATTCCTTTGACTGTAACTTCTTGTAAACAAAAAAACGGTTACTAGGGTTAGTTAGCCCAATTTGCAAAATTATGTCATTAATAACTTACCCTCATGTTGTAAGACATCAGAGGGTCATTTAGAATTTTTTGAAGCATCGAAAATACATTTTGGTCCAAAAATAGCAAAAACTACGACTTTATTCAGCATTGTCTTCTCTTCCGTGTCTGTTGTAAGACAGTTAAAAACAAAGCAGTTTGTGATATCTGGTTCGCGAACGAATCATTCGATTTAACCGGATCTTTTTGAACGAGTTCACCAAATCAAACTGAATCGTTTTAAACGGTTCGCGTCTCCAATACGCATTAATCCACAGATGAATTAAGCTGTTAACTTGTTTAATGTGTCTGACACTCCCTCTGAGTTTAAACAAACCAATATCCCGGAGTTATTCATTGACTCAAACAGTGCACTGACTGAACTGCTGTGAAGAGAGAACTGAAGGTGAACATCGAGCTGAGCCAGATAATGACTCGTTCACGAGTCAAGAACCGTTTCTGTCAGACGCGTCCGATTCGTGAACCGAGGAGCTGATGATGCTTGCATGTGTGATTTAGCGTGAAGCAAACCGACACACAGAGCGTCTGGAACCGAACTGATTCTTTTGGTGATTGATTCTGAACTGATTCTGTGTTAATGTTATGAGCCCATGTGCAGTCAACGCCAATGACGCCATTGCATCGAGCGCAAAAGAATCGGTGAACTGTTTTCTTTAACTGGTTTATTGAATCGAACTGTCAGAAAGAACTAACGTTACTGGTCATCCGAAAACGGATGCAACCGGTTCTTGACTCGTGAACGAGTCATTATCTGGCTCGGCTCGGTGTTCATCTCTCTCTTCACAGCAGTTCAGTCAGCACGCGCAGTCTCGCTTGATTCGCTCAATGATGTGCCAGCTTCATCAAATCTGCCATCTACAGTTCTGGCAGTGGTTTGTAATGGAATGATTCGTAACATTATTATAATTGTAACGAGTAACGATGCAGCACATAAAAAAAATATCGGAGTAAAAGTATTAAACTCAGCGAAAATATGTACCGAAGTAAAAGTGGAAGTAGGAGAAAAAATAATACTCCAGTAAAGTACAGATACCGCCTTTTAGTACTTAAGAACAGTAGTGAAGTAGTTCTACTTCGTTACTATACATCTCTGGCTGGAGATGAAACGTCCTTCCTGACTCGCTGTAGTCATCCAATGACGAAGGAAGACTATAAGGCCAGGCAGAACTTCATCCGCCAGAGACGGGCCGAACCTGGTACGTTCCCATCAGCCTGCTTCATCCACAAGACAATCAAACATTAACCTGATGAACTTTCATTCAGGCTTATAAGAGGTGATGGGGAAATCTTGAAAGAAATTGTCAGCAAGGAGCGACACAAGGAAATCAACAAGGTGCAAGTCTTTCAGAAGCGTTCTGTGAATAGGAGAAGCATTTCAAGTGGTCCTCATTTTCTTCTTGTTTCTCACACAGCAGTTCACTAAAGGAGACGGCGATGCCTTCCAGAAGAGAGTGGGCATCAATAGGTAACGAGGTGTGCATTTTTAGACAACTTCTTAAATGCAGACATTTCTACAAGAATGCAACTATTTCTTAACTTCTTGCTTTTTTTTTTTACATTCCTCTCCGGTGACTAAATGTGATTCCAGAACAACCTTTTGCTCTCAGATATTGCTCAGGAGTGAGTACATCCTGGTGGCTTATTAACCCCATTCACTTTAACACAGTTTTTACATTCTTCCTAGTCAAAGCAGGAAGAGTTTGATCTCATTAATGTAGAAAATGGCTAATTTATTTGTAAATACGGTCATTTGTAATCTGATTGTGTTCATTAGCACTGAAGCTCAGCTTCTCTTAAATATCCACTGATGGTATTACAGAGGACTGCTGCAACATCAATAAAATCTCTTTCTTACACATTATGTTGGTTTACTTTCTTCAAAATAGGAGAGGATTGCATCAAAACTGTATTCAGTAAATTTTGAATATATATAAGTGCATTCGTTTATTACTGAGCCAATGCAGTGTGTCTGTCGGAGCATGCAGGATTCATTTTAAGGATCTGTAAATGTATTGTTTACGTCTGTAATATATATTGTCAGTTTGCGCTGGGTAAGTGTTACGTATATGTATGTAAATGCCTACTATGTAATTAATAATTTGCTGGAAATATGAAACATGAGCATTAGCAGGAACTGATTTAAATACATTACACAATAAATATTGCCTCCAATATGTTATTGCACTAAATAGCATTGACATTCAAAGTAGATAAGTTTTGGTTGCTCAGTAAATGTCAAATCAGAAAAAGAAGGAAGGATCAGTCTGTGGAGTAAAGAAGAGCTAAATATAGACGCAGAACATAAATTAAGACAATTAAAGTTAATTAAACTGTTTAGAGAACAGACAGAAAAAGGTTTTATGTACAGTTTTAGATGTTTCTCTTATTCAGTTGTTGTTAGTCTGTTGTTGCATGTCTTATAGTCACATTTTTAATATGCTCTATTAATTCCTTTTAATCAATATTCAGATTTCATCAAATTTAATGTCAATACTGTAACTGGATGATTGGGAAATATTAACATAGTCACTAGATGCTTATAAAAATGTTTCATACTAATCATATTATTTGTAATTCATTAAAACATTAATATGAATATAATAAAAACAGTAAAACTAAAAGAGTGTGATTTCTTTTATGAAACAGTCTCTCTTTTTTTCTCTTTGAATACATACACGAATATAAACAGTATTTTACTACATAACTAGCAAACAGCGAATATGTCATGTCGAAAGTACGTCACAAGTAGTTCCTGGTTCCGCGTTCAGTAAACCAATCACAATCCTGCTCTTCAAGAGCTTGACCAATGAACGCTGCGAATGATTTTTAAAAACCCAAGCGAACAGTTATTTATCTCAGCATGCTGTAGTGTTTACAACCCGCTTCGTTTGTAGTGGCAAATCTGAACCAAGATGGGAAAAGGTAAAAGAATAAGCTTGCAAATTGGCGTTTCACTCACAGACGTGCACCAGTTTGGCGAACTTGTTTGGTTGCGGGAAAAATATATATGATTGAGATGTAGTTTCAAAATGCTGCATCGTTATATACTCGAGTTTTCTGCAACAAGTAGGGATGCAGCGCATAACTTACATTTTGCAGGTCGAATGTTGCAGCATGCAACCGCATATTTTGAGAAGTAAACCTTTTTCGTCTTCCCATTAGGCAATCGAAGACCTGGAGACGGCAGGATAAACGAGAAAGTTGAAGAAGCCAAAGAGAACCAGCACGGAAAGTCCACGGTAGGAGAAGAGCCATTCCTACAGTGACTTTTATGTCCCGGTTATTTATTTAATCATATTTTCTATAAAATTAGTCACATGTTTTTAAAAGATTCCTTATCACTTAAACGGGGATAATAGAAATTATAAATACTATTTTGTAATTTACACACCTTTTCATTGATATAAATTCTATTTTATTATGTCCTAATGTGCAAAGTAATCAACTATCACAAGAAATATAAACCGTAAAAAAAAAAAAACTCAATTTGTTTTAATTATGTTAGAGACTAGGTTAAACTGACTCTAATCATACATATAAATCATATAAAATAAATAAGTCCCTGAAGTCACTTTCCACCCTGTTACATAATTTCTTACCTTTCGAAACCGACTGCAATTTCACTGAGACCATTTTATAGAAATGACATAATTTTTATTCCCCACTGGAATTCATCTGTACAAACTGAGGTAATCTCCAACTCTCACTCCTAACTTTTTTTTTTTTTTTTAGTTTTTTAAATAAAAAAACCTGCTTGTTCCACTCTGTTAGGCTATATTATGGAGAATGTTTGTCCTATTTTTTTTTTTTTTTTTTTTAAACAAATCTGACCTAGTTATAAAAGTTCTGTTAATCTGTAAAAGGTTAGCTATCTAAATTTTGATCACTCAATGAGCAATGGCTAACTTCATAACAGGGTGGAAATTTAAAAAAAATAAATAGCATTTAGTGTATATAGCAAATATAACAAGAACCCTTAAACTCCCAGGTCACAGGTACAGAACTCTATCTTGAAAAGAAAAAAAAAAGACCACATACTAGGCTGAGCATGGAAAATTACAATATTTCATCCAATTAAAGCAGTATCCATTTTTTCCATCATAATTATCATCATAATAAAAAACACAAAAAATGGCATCACTGTCCATTACTCTTCCTTCTTGTGATGGTTTTTGTGGTTGTTTAATCTAGTTAATCCAAATGATTTATAACACCTTTATTTTTAATCAAATAAAAATAATTAATTACATCTGTCCTCTAATTTGTAATTATTTCTCTAGCCATCTGAACAGATAATCATTATGCCACCATGATTGATTGTGATAAGGAACCACATAGCTATTTTTTGTGTCCCTCCCCCAAAGGAAATCTGGATTATTTATTTTAGGTTTTTTTTTGGTATTGTTTTGAAGCAATATTATATAGGTGCAGTTCCACACATTAAAGATGGGAAACCATGCAGGACAATGACGGAAAGCTTGTCCACCATTAACAAACCCGTTAACACTGGTGTTCCACCCTGTAAGACAAGTCACTTTTAATAATAATTTTTATAGCAACATTAAATGTTTGGCATTCTTTTGTCTTATTTTGTGAGGCGAGGAGCACTAACAGTATATATATATGTTTTTGAGCAATTTTTATTATTATTTACAACCCTATTGGCAAAAATTGGCACAAAGTACCTATTCTTAATAATGAAGACATTCTATTCATCAATAATTGTTTTATTGCTTTTAAAATAAAAAAATAAGATGGCATAAGGGACATATACTATCTAAGAAAATCACATTATTGTTTAACGTTTACATTATTAACATGTTGTGGTAACTATATGTCCCTAACAGGGTGGAATATTTTCATGGTCAGTCTCTGAACAATCTACCCATAATTATTATTTTTTGCATCTCCGAACTTGACCAATATCCATTCTTAATAGTTAAACATTTCACTATTTTGGTAGAATGCCAAAAAACATAAAAATCACACTTATGGAGCCAAAATGTAACACCAGGAATGACCCAGAAAGAGTTTATATTTGTCTGGTCCGAGCTGAGCCTCTGGTTATTCCTCAACGATGTAGTGCACGTAGTCGTCTTTCTCATAAATGCACTGATGTAATATCTCTATTTGTGTCTCAGGCATGCGAAGGGCAGCCAACTATACAAAGTTTTCTGAATCTCAGCAAGCCGCTCCAAAATAAACCTTTAGAGGACAATTCTGTATCAGGCCCGAGCACATGGAGTGAAGGTATCTGTTCAGATCTTATTCACCAAATAATCATTTACCATTGTGTTTCATTGGTTTTACTTCCTGTTCTCTTCTTTCTTTGGTCAGTCAAGGATGCAGAGCTGAAGTCACCCAAAGGAGGACACCCTATCTGTGGAGCTGGTGAGCGGACCACTGCTGTGCCCCAGAAAGGGTCTGGGACAAGGACTCAAACAAAATCTGGGCAAAGGATCAATGGTGGAAAGTATGTGAACTTTAAAATGCCTAAGAAATGGTATGGTTTAACGGTCTGATTTAA
Organism: Carassius gibelio; assembly: GCF_023724105.1. Classification (NCBI taxonomy): domain Eukaryota; kingdom Metazoa; phylum Chordata; class Actinopteri; order Cypriniformes; family Cyprinidae; genus Carassius; species Carassius gibelio. The sequence goes on along the minus strand of NC_068375.1, from coordinate 6,760,481 downwards.
GGGAGATGTTATGGGTGTGTTTGCTGTTTTATAAGTGAAGGAAGGTTTATATGCATCCTTTTCACCGGTCTTACCATGTGTTTCTCTAATTTCAGATTGAAAGATAAACTGTTTGAAACCAATCGAAAGGTCACAGATTATTTTCCTGTTAGACGAAGTTTCAGGAAAAGCAAAGATGAGTTGAAGGTTGGTAAACCTTTCCAGAATCTGAAGGTTTTTTATTTAAATGGTAATTTTCTAAATGCAGGTTAGAGTTTATTGTGTGGATCTTCTGGTAAGAAAATGTCTGACTTGTCTCTGGTGAGAGATTTTCTGATACCAATTTACAGTTGATGAATAAATTAACATACATTTATGCTACCATTGTCAAATCATTAATAAATCCAGAGCTAAATGTGGACCGGTTGTGTTGAAACAGTGTGAAAAGCAGCGGCACTTTGACGATCTCATCAAAAACAATGTTGAAGAGGGGCTCAAGGTGAGCTTTTTAAGCAATCGCTCTACATTTTAACTTAACCGTTCATACCTTAGTTGAAGCTTCTGCTATTTTTAAAATCAGGTGAGAAGTATAGAAGGGAAAGGAAGAGGTGTTTTTGCAGTCCGGGCGTTTCAGAAAGACCAGTTTGTGGTGGAGTATCATGGGGATTTGTTGGAGATTGCTGATGCAAAGGCAAGAGAAACGCTGTATGCTCAAGACCCAGCCACTGGATGCTACATGTACTATTTCCGCCACCACGACAAAACCTACTGGTGAGTATTTTGGTGTGCTTTTATCTCCTGTTGTGAAGCTTTTGAATCTCACTTTGGGCATTGATATGCTTTAATCAAGTGAACGCTGTAATCCACATGAACCGAGCTGGACTCTTCAGTTGGGTTTGTTAAATCTCTATTTGGAATGGAGCGAAAATAAGAGACCGAAACATAAAGTTTTTACTTTTCTAGCGTGGATGCTACCAAAGAAAGCGAGCGTCTGGGCCGGCTGATCAACCACAGTAAGACTGGCAACCTCCGGACCAAACTGCACGAGATGAATGGCACTCCTCGCCTCATCTTCCTGGCTTCCAGAGACATCCGAGTAGACGAGGAGCTGCTGTACGATTACGGTGACCGCAGTAAAGAAGCCATCGCTGCTCACCCTTGGCTAAAGCACTAATTCACTCTCCGTTTCGTAGTTTTCTGCTGATAGAATCTAAAGGGAAGTGGTATAATGTTAACGTACAATGTGTTGAGTCGCCTAAGTAGTTCAGTATTACAGATGGTACCATGAAATGAAAGACCCACAGTAGCTGTAACTTATTGGTTTTTAAGTGTATTTTACATCTTGGGTTGAGGCTGAATGATATGAACCTCGAGCTAATTGTGTAATCTATTGTAAAATGTTGATTTTAATGAAAATGTTCTCACCCTCATAACACTCCAAACTTCAGGACTCTCTTTTCCTCTGAAGAACGGAAGATATTTTAAAGTATGTTTCAGCTGTTTTTGTTCAATCAGTGGAAAGGAGTAAATGGTTAAATATCTTTCACAAGAAAGAAAGTTTAAGTGTTTGGAGTAACATAAAGGTGAGCAAGTTACAAGTTTAGTTGCTGTACATTTTTGTATATGTAAAAATAAGTGTTTTTATGATATTGTTCATTTTGAAATCCTTTTTGTCTTTTAACCTTTTTATATTTTATAAGGATTTGCAGCTTTACAGAAGCACATGATATAAACGTTAAGCCTTTATATATTTTTTAAAATGGAGTGCAAAAAACTTTGCATAATGGTTGTTTTTAGACCGGTTCTTTTAATCACAAATACATTTATAATGGAAATAAAGAAATTAATTGATCTTCAAAGCCTAACTTCTCAAAAACAGGACAACACCTTTAATTCCAATCAGAAGAACCTATGGCTAAGTGAGAGATATAGCAACTTATACTACAAGGAAATACTAGAAAACTGGGTTCTGTAAACATTTATATAGCAAATTAATATTACTGGACCTTATACAAGACTTCTATTGCATTTCAAACATAACATTATATAGGAAACATACAATATAAACCAATATGGGGAAATAAACACACCAGATCAGAACGCTGTCTCAGAAAACCTTTATATATACACAATTCAACAAACAAGGAAGAAGTAATACAAGATATCAAAAATCAATAATTGACTGAAAGATTTAGATTTTCAGATCCAACAAGAAAAATTAAAGATAACTTGTGTAAGAGGGCCAAATATTTAAACGATTCAATCTCATGCATTTTATGTTATGCGACTCTGTTAAATCCAGTTAGGCCCATGTACTCAGAACAGCGTTTCCTAATACCTGGTACTGATTTGTCCATCTACTTCATTACAGCTAATACTGCGCGCCAATAAAGTGAATTTTTAACCTTCATATGACCCACAATCCATCACTTCACATTAGATTCAGTGCACTAGACATTCCCTCGTACAGCAGACTTTTTCGTGTTTTGGTGGAAGTTCCTCAATTTTGACCCTCCTAATGTTCCCTTGTTTATTAAAATTAGAACTAAAAGTTGCAAAATCATATGGATAGATAGTATTGTCCAAAATCTTGTCAGCCATTGCTACAGATACAGACTGAAGAGGTTTTCTTATTCAGTTAGCACCCAAATAGCCGGGTATGGCATATATACGGCAAAATCAATGCATTTCAGCAGATTTAATTAGGTTTAGTACTGTCACCAAAATAGCTAAATGTGTCTTTGTGCTATTAGAAAAATGACTGATGTACAATTGATTCTAGTAATGTCATATAATATTTCAGTAAAAGATAGTGTGATAATGGAAGAATAATAATGACAATGTAGTATGCTTCAAATAGTCGGCAAACGTATGTTAGCTACTAGAGCTCGTGTTCAGAGGGACATTTGACTTTCTGACATCTAGTCATTCATGTTTGGCTTCACATTCGGTAACAAACACAACCACAGCGTTAAAAAAAAATACACAATTTAAAAACACTGAGTAAGACGACTTCCAGCCACAAGTGGGTCAGCATTGTTAAAAAAATAGTGAGATCCCTTCTTCCCATCTCTCCTCAGCCAGGCAGAAGGGGCTTTGTTTGTCTCAGATGTGTTGTAGTTTGTGCCAAACCCTGGCCACTATTTTTGTCGAAATGAGAATCTGAAAAAGAGAGGAAAGGGTTTGGAGGTTGTCAGCAAGATGACAGCAAACACAATGAGTCCAAAAATACGGTCGGTGTCGCAAAGAGCTATACAAAACCTAAAACAGCATTCTTCAGAGCAACACGTTTGTAGGAAAAAAAAAAAAAGGTGGCGTGGCTTAACTCTGCATGACATACTAATTATTACTAATGAATGACCAATTGATGATACGAACAGGGAACACAAAAGGAAAATGCCATTTTCTGTGGTCTGTTTTGCTCGTATTTATTAATACCAGTGGAATACACTGTAGCAAGTTTAAAAAGTTCAATTCAATCCAGTAACTAAATATCTTTTATTACATCTTCGGTGAGGAGATTTTCTTGACCACAGCCATTTTTAGCTTGCTCACTGGACGCTAAAACACATTATAGCAGTCTTAAATATGATGTAATTTCTAAACATCATAACTGAATATTTGAACTGAAACTTAGTTGATTTTAAGATTATTACAATTAAAACGGCTGAATAAACACCAGTATAAGGACTGATGTGGAAATGCACAAAGCTCAGGCAAAGACCGAACCAGTGGCAAGCACTCACAGTTTCTGGATGGTGCTCTTCTCTCGGTTCTCCTCTGTACCGCTGGACGGTGCAGCTTCTGACTGAGGAAGGGTCTCCAGGTTCACTTCCACCATCTTCTGCTCTGATCCCAGGACCCCACTGCAAACACAGCAGACGCTAATCTGACCACGCATATCAACTTCATCACTGCATGACGTCTTTTCACTCAATATTGTCTTATTTGCTTGAGATCAGGGCAAACCAGCACACAAGTCAAAAATGTGTAACGCATAGTTTATAAGTATTGTTTATAACTTCCCTGTAAATTAGTTCATGCTAGTTGACAGTAGCATTACAGGCATAGCTCACCTAATAAACCCTAGCCATATACATAACATGTTTTCTTCTGCAGAACACACAAAATGATATTCTGAAGATCACTGGACTCATTGGACACCGACACAATTTTCAAAATATCTTCTCTTGTGTCTCTTTTAAAAGGTTTGACAAAGTGAGTAGACCTCGGTGTTATTCACAATTTTCCCACTGCGTGCTGTATAATGAAATAACACAGAAACACAGCGGTGACATAAGTTCCCCCTGCAAGCCGGTTTGACCTCTTGTAGAGCTGCAGCTCCTCTTGGGCCACCAGCAGCTGGGCTTTGAGTTTGTTTCTCTCTTGCAGAACCTCCTTTAACTCCTGCATGGTGAATCGTGGTCGGTTTGGGTCTTTTGAATCCACCACTAGTTGATTTGGCCCAACAGTCTGCTATAAAAGAATACAATTTGTATATATAAGTGTGTGCACAAACTGGAAATAGACGGCGACTCTTTATGGCAAGAAACCTTTTGCTGTCAAGCTTTTAAATAAGTCAAATATCCAGAGACCATTCACATGCATTAATACATCAGTACGTCAATTTTGATTTGCGTGTCTACTTTAACTGATGCATCTCTTATGCAATATACATAGTTTGGCAAAGGAATATATTGACAGCATTTGTGACATAATGATTACCACTCACCCCTTCTTTTCTTTACATATAAAAAGCAAATATATGAGTTATAGTGACGAGTTTAGTGTGTAAGAAGTAAATAAGGCCCATACTTAAACTTTAAAATACTCCGTTTCAGTAGTACAGTCACAGACGGCACAATAATAAACCATAAACGACTGCAAAAAATGATTTTTTTTAAACCAGCTTTACAGCTCAAGTAATACAGAATTAAATACCAATTATTGTAAGTGTTTTCAAGTTTCAAATTTGAGCTTTTAAATGAGATGTTCACCCCAAAATGATGTTAACTGACGGACTGGAGTGCTGTAGATTATTGTGGTGTTTTTATCAGCTGTTTGGACTCTCATTCTGACGGCACCCTTTCACTGCAGTGCAGAGCATCCATTGATGGGACACTGAAGCAATGCTACATTTCTACAGAACTGATGAAGAAACAAACTCATCCTAATCTTGGATGACCAAAGGAGTACATTTTCATTTTTGGGTGAACTACTGTTTTAAGTTTAAGTCGGTGCCTCGTTATAACCTCCTTTTTTAAATTAAAGGAAGGATGAGTACAAATATTTTTTTGGTGATAATCATCATTATAAATGCTGTCGACTGAGTTTAACCGGAAATATTCCTTTGAATGGAATGAATGGAACCGAGTGTGACGTATAGACGGTGAACTCCACATGACCCCGGCACTCACCGTGTTACCGCTCGAACCCTCTGCTACAACTCTCTCCGCTTGTCGCTTCATGTTCTCCAGCTCCATCCTCAGCTCCTCCAGGGACAGGTTGTATTTGTTCACCATGGTCTCAAACATCTCCAGCACGCGGACGATTTTGAACTGTAAATCCGAGAACTCCCGGCTCCCTGTGTTGACTTTTAATAAATCTCTGCCGATCACGTAAGAAATGTCATAAACATCTTCACAAGTCATTTCCAAAACGTCCTTCTCGAAAGCCTGCATGGGTGAACTGTCGTGTCGGCCCTCCATTCTGCACCAAGACGAACTCACTGTCAAAATAACAAACAGAAAAGATGAATCTGTCCAAGATCACCTGTCCCAATGCATTCACAAATTACCCGACAACTTCCTCCTCCAAACTGGATCCTCTACTTTACTGCAACTTTGAGCTTTTGATTGACGTGTGAAGCAGCCAATGGCTGAGCAGCTGCGAGAACAGATTATGGTCAAGTGTCACCTTTCACCACACGAGACCGAGAATGATCACTCAGTTTACTATTTAACCATGTATTGCTTTTCTTTAAAAGGCTTTTGTCTTTCAAACACATTAAAATGCACAAATTCACGTTATGTCTTATTCAAATATAATGCAGGGATTCACAATTTTTTTTTTGTCAGCCATAATATATTTATTTAAAGTACCCCTGAGATCTTAAAATAAATATATATATATTTTATGATTAATTGTCACATTTGCATGTTCACAGTTAATGGTCACATGACATGCAGGTAGACAAATAACTTACATTTGTTAGAAAGGGTTTTATTTTGATAGATTTTATTTTTTAATCTTTATGATTTAATTAATTATTAACTCTTCATTAAACTCACAAACCCACCCATAGTTCCTTCATGAACCCCAGTTTGGGAAACCTTGATAAAGTTATTTTTTAATGAAATTCATGTTGTCATGGAATAGTATATTTTCTTACTCTTTGCATTTTTATATCGACATGATATAAGATAATCCAATTTAAATCTGTGTGATAAATGAGTTAGTTCTAAAATAAATAAAAAAAAACACTCTGATTATATGTGTAATGTAATGTAATGGATTACATTACTGACTATATTTTTTGTTATGTAATTTGGATTCAGCAACAGACTACAATTTGTAAGTAATCAACCCAGCTCTGGTTGAAGAATAAAAAACACATGATATTTCTTTTATTCATATTTCTGAAAATGATAAAATAGAATGTAAAACTGAATTATTTAACAGAATTAATGTCAAAACATCTGTTTGTCATAAAATAAAAAGCTGCATTCGTTTTATTTAGTACTGTCCTGAATAAGCTGTTCCACATTACAGATGTTAACATATGATAATAACTGAATTGACCACATTTTTCAGATTATTTCAGAGAGTATTTCAGAAAGTTCTTGATGTGTCACACCTGTGTAAGTCCACTGTGTGGCAGTAGATGTTCATTTCCTCTGGTGTCAGCTGACAGCTCTCATCTGATTCAATCACATTATTTGTTGGTAAGAATATCCTTAGCTGTCTTTTTTTTTTGCATGTGCTATTGCATAGTTTATTCATTCTTGTTGTTGGATTGCTGTGGTTGTTTGTTGATTGCTGAGCATTGTACATGGATGAACATTGTAGTTCAGTAGCTACTAGGTGGATGTCCTGCTTCATGCAACCATATCTGCCCAATTTTACATAAAAATTATGCATTAGGCTCTAGTTATGTGACCATCTATTGCACTTGAATCCATCACATTCACAAAGATTGCACAATTCCAGCCTGCTTATAATAATATAAAAATCCACCAAAGGATGCACTGTTTATCCATTTGCTATTTGTCTCCAGAATATTGATTAGTCATTTAGCAATGTTTGGGACACAGACACATTCTCTCAATTTAAGGTTAGATGACTAATTCATCCTTTATGCTTTGATCTTGCTGTAAATGTCTTTGAAATCATGACCTGTGCCCAGTGGTGTTATGTAACAAAGCAAAAATACTTCGATGAAGGTTTGATGAATCAGTGGTCTAGTATTTGCAAGTTAGATTTCTAAAAACATCTTTGCTCGTGTGCAAACAAGAGTCAGGGGTGTGCGATACATGCAGCATCATCTGCGTTAATACAGTAAGAGTTGTTGTAAATGTAATGATGTGCAATCTGATTTTAATAAGTTGGCTATATTGCAAAATCACACACAGAGTAATAGATTACTTAATATTGCTTGTTTTTGCTCAATTTTGGCAACAAAAATAGTTCTAAACAGATCGCAGCACTGCACTCTGAGCAATGGATGGCGTTTACTTTATTAAATGGATCAGCTATTTGAACGAATCGGCTGAATAAATGATTCAGTGATTCACTCATTAACACAGTCAAGTGCTTTGTCTCTGAATGAATCAGTCATTTGAATGAATCGGTTGAATCTCAATGACTCAATCAATAACATTCACTTACTGTCACCTACTGGTGGTTTTAATTTCACATTTCGACTTTTTTTTCTTCTTAATGTTTTAAATTATTTCAAATATCAGTATTCAAGGTTTTATGTAAAAAAAAAAAAAAAATATATATATATATATATACATTAGGTCTATTTATACAAGTGTATCTGCAGTTTAAATGCACGTCCCCTCTGAGATACATCTAAATGCTATTTCAGATGCACATTCCAGAAATTATTTTGTTGAAATGAAATACACCAAGTACCGGATCAAGTGCTTCTTATTCCTATCCAAAAGTACAAAATGGAAAAAATAGTTAAAACTGAACACAAGCTTGCTTCTGAACACACACACACACACATGCTTCTTTTTCCATTCTAAATTTACTTGTACTTTTACTTTCAATACTTAAGTACTTTTAAGATTTTAAAAATACTTTTTGTACTTAAGTACAATAAATATCACATAAGACTTTTACTCAAGTAATATTTAAAACGGCAACTTCAACTTCTACCAAAGTCATTTTCTGGGAAGATATCCTCGAGTATGACTCATTAGTTTCTCTGTCCACCTCTGACTGTGCCAAGCGACCAGTGAGGGACATATCAAGGTTCATCATCTGCATCCCTTCAGTCTTCTGTAATTGACCCTATACACAGTTCAGTCAGTATTGTAAGCTAACATAGCCACTTAATTATTGGCATGATGTTTTATCTGTGTAGCCAGAGGAGAATCGGTCCCTGGTGTGTCACACACTTTGCTTTCGTAATGTCGTAGTCCTCCGTGAGAGACGCTCACTGCGCATGCTCAGTATCCTCTTGTTCAGTGGGAATCATCGAGCGAGCGCCTTCTGTGCTCTCGACGTGCTCAACTGTGCATGAACTGAACTCGGTTCGTCTGCGATCCTAGTGATGGACTCTCAGAAAGTAAGTGGCACACAATGAAAGTGTTTTGAATCTAATATCTGAGATGTCGCTGCGTCCGTCGCTCATGTGCGCAGCAGCACCGTTAATAATCGCAGGCTCTGTGAATAGACACTCCTTTTCATTCATACTAATGCAACGTAAAGTGTTCACTGTAAATGTCATCTGCTCTCGTGGCCTTTATGCATTGACACTGGCGTTTTATAAATAGTGTTTGACCTGTAGCTGTAGCTGTATTCATGAGTAGGGTTAATATTAGACCATGTGTTTGTGCTGCAGGTTCGTAAAGTGTTGCCTTGATGTCCAGTGTGACATTGCATTGGACTGAGCCCCTGTTACATAAGACCAATGTATTCTGTGCTATATATAAATGACAGTAGCTTAAAGTTGTGACTAGTTCTGAAAAATGTGTTATTATGTTGATAAACGATACAGGTTATATAATGAGAGAATAGATTTGTGAACATCAGGTTAAATGACGATATATTAACATTTAACCAGCATTACAGAAGCTACAGGTTTCATAAGACTCATACTATCATATGTCACAGGTTTTTGGGATTGCACAGCACCTGCGCTCCCAAGTTTATTTCCTAAAAGTAGATAAAGAGAGAGGAAGCGAAATCAGGATAGCTGTGATGAAACTTTGACGAGGAAGCTGTCAGTCATCTTTGTCTTGGGTGTTTGCAAAGGTGTCTTGTATCTCTATTCACTAAGAATTATTTGATTATGGTAGATATCATTGGTAATACACATTTGTGCGTGTTTCCTGGCCTTGTTGAGGCGGGGAATAAACTAGCACACAATCCGAGTGCAATCCGACTGTGTTGTCAGGAAGTGGGTCATGCCGTTGTGGGTCTTCGAAGGAGTCTGATTTAAAAGGCGATGCAGAATGTAACTTTGGACTTTTTTCAACGGGTGGTCGCTCTGTTCACCTGGCACTCAAAATTCATCTCATCTGGAGTAGCTGTCAGAGGAATCGTGAGCGGATCGGCTTTATTACTGGCCTCATAAACTCCTCAATGATAAGTGTAAGCATGTGAATGTTTCACAAAGGTGGACCTTATTGTTTGCTGGTTTCTAATTCTGCGCTCCAGGGTGTGGATCTGTGGTCGGGCAAAGAGCAAATTACAGATAGTTAGAACCAAATCTGTCACATATGTGTCTGAACTAGGTCAGCTATGGCTTCTCATGTTTCCCTTTACAGTTGGCTGTGTTGACTAAGCTTCGGGTTGTGGACCTGCAGGCTGAATGAAACAGACAGACGGGAATCTTTAGACATTTTACTGCTCTGAGTGGTAAACATCCTCAATAGAGACCAACGTCAGTGGCAATATTTCTTTAAAGGACCTGCTCACGTGATATTTACTTGGTTATTTCTTTGTTGTTCTTCACACATCACATGTCTCATTGCCTAATATTTCATCTCAAGCATGTGCTTCACTGATGCTGTTATCTCCTTGGTAAACAAGTACACTGTCACTAACTTAAGAAAAAAATATTAGAAGCATAATTATTTGGTGTGGTGTTAATGATGTGTGAATTAAAAAAAAAAAAAAGTTTGTGTTCATTTTAAGTCTGCTCCTATTCACTGTGTTTATGTTTTAAATGCATGTTATAAATCATATAGTAAGCAATTCGTACATGCAATTTTCTTTTTTTGCGTTTAATCAAATTACATCTAGTTCTCTCTGGTGACATAAGGAGGACTTCTCCAATCATTTAGTTTGCATAAAATGTTTGCATGCATTTTTGAGTGCCACACCCACATTTCAACATCCAGTAAACAGCCGATAACTACAAGTCTTCACTTACCATCTTTTCTTTTTCTATATAAGCATTACACTCACAATATGGAAGAAAAGATATGTTTAATTGCAACTTTAAGCATGTAATAGTGAGTAGTTGGTAACACTTTATGTAACAGTGTCCTTGTTACATTTACTAACCATAGCTATAGGTGCTGGTCATATGATTAAAATATCATCAAAAAGTTGATTTATTTCATTAATTCCATTCTAAAAGTGAAACTTTTATATTATGTTCATTCATCACACACAGACGGATATATTTCAAATGTTTATTTCTTTTAACTTTGATGATTATAACTGACAACTAAGGATAATCCCAAATTCAGTATCTCATTGAATTTGAATATTACTTTAAGACCAATACAAAGAAGACCAACTGAAAAGTATAAAAATGAAAAGTTTGAGCATGTACAGGACTCAATACTTAGTTGGGCTCCTTTTGTCTGAATTCCTGCAGCAATGCGGCGTGGCATGGAGTCGATCAGTCTGTAACACTGCTCAGGTGTTATGAAAGCCCAGGTTGCTCTGATAATGGCCTTCAGCTCTTCTGCATTCTTGGGTCTGGCATATCACATCTTCCTCTTCACAATACCACATAGATTTTCTATGGGGTTAAGGTCAGGCAAGTTTGCTGGCCAATTAAGAACAGGGAGACCATGGTCCTTACACCAGGTACTGGTAGCTTTGGCACTGTGTGCAGGTGCCAAGTCCTGTTGGAAAATGAAATCTGCATCTCCATAAAGTTGGTCAGCAGCAGGAAGCATGAAGTGCTCTAAAACTTCCTGGTATACGGCTGTGTTGACCTTGGACCTCAGAAAACACAGTGGGCCAACACCAGCAGATGACATGGACCCCAAACCATCACTGACTGTGGAAACTTTACACTGGACCTCAAGCAACGTGGATTGTGTGCCTCTCCTCTCTTCCTCCAGACTCTGGGACCCTGATTTCCAAAGGAAATGCTCAATTTACTTTAATCAGAGAACATAACTGTGGACCACTCAGCAGCAGTCCAGTCCTTCTTGAAGCGAGACACTTCTGACACTGTCTGTTATTCACGAGTGGCTTGACACAAGGACTGACAGCTGAAACCCATGTCTTGCATACGTCTGTGTGTAGTGGTTCTTGAAGCACTGACTCCAGCTGCAGTCCACTCTTTGTGAATCTCCCCCACGTTTTTGTTTCCCAATCCTCTCCAGGGTGCAGTTATCCCTATTGCTTTTAAACGTTTTTCTACCACATCTTTTCCTTCCCTTCGTCTCTCTATTAATGTACTTGGACACAGAGCTCTGTGAACAGCCAGCCTCTTTTGCAATGATCTTTTGTGTCTTGCCCTCCTTGTGCAAGGTGTCAATGGTCGTCTTTTGGACAACTGTCAAGTCAGCAGTCTTCCCCATGATTGTGCAGCCTACAGAACTAGACTGAGAGACCATTTAAAGGCTTTGCAGGTGTTTTGAGTTAATTACCTGATTAGAGTGTGACACCAGGTGTCTTCAATATTGAACTTTTTCACAATATTCTAAATTTCTGAGATACTGAATTTGGGATTTTCCTTAGTTGTCAGTTAAAATCAAAGAAAGATAAATAAAAAGAAATAAACATTTGAAATATATCAGTCTGTGTGTAATGAATGGATATAATATACAAGTTTTACTTTTTGAATGGAATTTGTGAAATCAACATTTTGATGATATTCTAATTATATGACCAGCACCTGTATAAGAGCCAACCAGTAGCTGACCAAATATTTTTATGATGGATTTTCATACTTGAAGATTGAAAGTTGAGGTCTGGGATAAAGGTTGAACAATAAAGGCAGGAAATGCAAGCTGGGAAAATGCAAATATTGTATATTTGACTATATAGAGTGGATCTCTGGATTGGGACCAGAAACATTTATCCTTAACTAGCATTCTCTCCAGGACCCTCCAGGACTATTGAGTGTGGTGTGGGTTTGTGGGAATTAGGGACTGTCTTACCAGAATAGTACAATCTCTCACAGTATCTCATCTGATAAGCATTTACTCCCCTTAGTTATTCATGCATATAGGGTTTCTTTAACCAGCCTCCATGCAAAAGCACTAAAAATTCTGTACAGAAACCTGTGGATGTAGTATTAATAATCCAGTGTTTGTAGGGTGAAACAACAACGGCTCTAAAAGTACCAATGTACCAAACACTGGACACTAGAAACTTGGGTTTGTGCACACTTTCAAACGGAGTATATTTCGCAAAGCTGTGTATTTGGCTTGATGTGTATGCTACAATTTTGCCTAAAATCTGAAGTATACCATGGGCTTTAGGTGGGTGAAGTGTGGCCTGTATCCCGGCTTTAGTTAGTCAGGATAGGGACCTGCTGACTTCTCCTGGTGATACGGACTGGAATTGGAAGGAGCACTCTGAGAAACTTCTGAACCCTGAGGATACACCCTCAGTAAGGCAGGGGTGGAGGACTCAGGACAGTCATTGCCAATCATTGCCCATTTTCCTGGCTGAAGTGGTGAAGGTAGTTAAAAAGTTCCCAAGTAACAAGGTGTTTGGGGTGGATGATATTAGCCTTAAGATACTGGATGTTGCTATGTTGATGATGTTGTCCTGATGGTCTCAGAGGAAACTGCTTGTGGAAGTTTTGCAATAACACAACAGTCTTTATAATCTGACGAAAACATACCACAACCATGAGGACAAAGAGAAGCATGGGTGAAATCGACTCAGATCTGAATGTACCTGGTGAGCGTAGAAAGTATGTAACATATGCAAACATTAGTTGTTGAAACATCAATCACGATCTGTTGCGTGAGATCATGTGAAGCTAGGGCTGGGTACCGAACTTCAATGCCTTTATGGTATCGAACGAAAAACTTCGATACTATGAGTATCGAAAAATTATTTATCTTTCGGTGCCAAATTTCGGTTCCAAAAGCCAAGCGGCCGTTTTTCTTTATTTTATTTTTTTTGTCAAGTGGCTGTGTCTGTGTGAGCTTGTAGCATACGTACATGTAAGGACCCAAGTTCGCCGTGATTGGCTGTCCAACACCACGTGACGTGACGGGACGGGGAGGATTTCTGAAAAAACTCGCAGTCACACAACACAACTGTAGTTGTTTTTTCTCAAAACGTTTCCGGCTACACTTTATTAAAGTCATGCCGAGTCAGCAATGTGCAACATATGCAATAATAGTATTGCAACCAAAGCCGGTGTTAATGATGCATTTGTTTGGATGAGTGTTTTGCCCTCCCTCCCTGTTTAGTTTGGTCTACTCTATTGCGTATCTTGAAACGCCCCCTTTCACGTCGTCTAAAAAACAGAGAGACAGATTTATCCGGTACAGCGAATTTCGATACTCGAAAGATGAATTAATTCTCTGTACGCGCATTGTCTGAAATGCTGCTCACAGCACGTGCTTTGAATGAGTGAGCGCAAGCTCCGAACGCGTGTGAATTGTTTAAAATGCTTGAATCAGCAATATTTAGAAACAAATGCAAACGATCGGCTATGATCCGTTTCACCCCTTCAAGCGAGTGAACAACGCGAAGCAAGTGAAGTTAGGAGTTTTACTTCACTATTCACGATAGCCCATCGGACTGGAAAACACAATAGCCCCAGGACGTGGGGCTAACGATTTTGAGAGCCCTGCACCTCAGATCTATTTGTGAAACACTGGTTTCGTTAAACAAAATAAATGATTATTTTAAAACATTGACTCAAAAGAATCATGGGTTCACTAATCTGATCATGAACTTTTATTACCGAGTCAAAGATGAGCTATTATTGAACATCTCGAATGAATAAAGACTTCAAGTTCATCTGTAAAGCACATAAGGCTATTGTTTGAGTCTATTTCATGCATGATTTGCATGGATCTGCTAACTGAATGCAAAGAGTGAGTTCTAGAAGAATGTTTGTGAGCATGTATCGCTCACTTGGGAGTAGCTAGATGAACAGCTGTTCTTTTTTTTTCAACGGAGGATCAGTTGCCCTATTGGTTAAAATCCACAAACTGTTAACTTAAATATAAAATTAAAAAATGACATAAAAACATGGGCGTTTGCGTTATGATGTGGTGGGCTGCCCCTATCCAAAAAGCACAACCAGTTGTATTAATAATGTTATCCTGAGTGTGAAGTGTTACCAGAATTTGTTTTAATTAAGGTGAAAAATAAAAGTTTTGTGTTTAATGTATTTGTGCTGATGTTGAAATGGATTTCAAAACATATGGTATCGAAAAAAGTATCGTTAGGAACCGGTATCGAAACTGAGGTATCGAAAATTGGCACCGGATCGAAAGATTTTGAACAATACCCAGCCCTATGTGAAGCACTCCCTCATGGTAATCTTTATAACATTTTGTAGTGTATTTTGTATATATTTTGTAGTCTGAGCCTGGCTTTAGGGGTTTTAGCCCTTACTGAGGATGTGAAGCAGATGCCCTTCAACCTCTATCTCTGAAAAGACCATAGCCTAAGTAGTGAATGCACAGAGATAGAAAGATAGATAGATAGATGGATGGAGACGTAAACGTTAAAATGCAATGGTAGACACTGTAAACTTACTGCTTGGCCACATATGAATATGGGACTACTGATATGTAATTCTTATATTTTCTTCATTCAACTGGTCATGACATTCAAGTGTTTGTATTTTATATGATTCCTTATTTTAGTGATAACTCCGTTTCACTTGACAAAGTTTGCGTGCTCAGTATTTATCAGGGATTAATTAGGCTACATTTACGGCCAACAAAGCAACATTTTTAGTTGGGGTGTTAGAAAATATCGATACACATGAGTATTGCTATATTTTGTTTGCCGATACTGTATCGATTCTCAAAAATGAAATATCGATATTAAAACTACATGGTAGTTGGTTCGTTTTGAGTTCGTCTCCCGACCGCTAGATAGCAGTCTTCATCTCTGACCTTAAACAGTAACAGGAAATACTAGCATTAAGGCACCGCACTATTATTAGCATTAAAAATAAAATCACTAAAAATAAAACCAATACCATTCTTTATACTTATTTACAATTGTGTTTAAAGTTTTTCTACAAGTAATATAATTTTGATAAACAGTTAACAAGTTTCACCCAAATTTAATTTCTCTTTTAATCAATGAAATGTAAACATTTTATTTCTTGGTAAATAAAAGGGATTTGCTATTAAAGGGATACTCCACCGTGTTTTCATATTAAACTGTGTTTTTCCCTTAACTAAGACGAGTTGATACATACCTCTCTCGTCTCAATGCATGCACTCAATCGCTTTGTTGCGCGGTGACACTTTGAAAGCACTTAGCTTAGCCCATTCATTCAATATGGGCCAAGCAGAGAAGCTACCAAACACCTCCACGTCTTCCCTATTTAAATACAGTTACTCGCGTAGTGTAACTCGACCTAGGACGGTAACACAAAACAAAACGTTGCGCTTTTCTAAGCGTGTAAAATGGATAACTATATTGTGTGGCGGAATACCATGGCAAGTGCTTGTAAGCACTTCGTCTTGGCGCAGTAATATCTTCACTCGTGAAAAATCCTCTCACCGGTCCCCGCTCCCTCTAGTGAAGATATTACTGTGCCAAGACTAAGTGCTTTCAAAGTGTCACCGCGCAACAAAGCGATTGAGTGCACGCACTGAGACGAGAGAGGTATGTATCAACTCATCTTAGTTAAGGGAAAAACATAGTTTGATATGAAAACACGGTGGAGTATCCCTTTAAAATTAAAACATGGAGGAAATATTGTGTGATTTATTTCTTAAAAAAATAAAGTTTTATTAATTTTTTCAACAGAAGTAGCAGTATCACATACATTCTACTAAATAATAGTAATATTTCTAGCACAATGCCTTTATGTAAAAATTTACTTTTATTTTGACGGGTCACCATGAATACCTTTAAATTGACACTGGTTTTACTCAAATGAAACGGTAAAATGCTTGTGAAGTGACTCAGAACAGTTCTGGTGATGTTGTTGATGTATTAATGTCCTCATAGAGACGACAGATGCTGAAATTACTGCAAGCGTCACGCGCTTCAGTCTATGTAGTAAACAAACCATTCATTCATTTACACAGAGACGCACAGAACATGCAGGATTCATATTTCAACCAACTTTTGCGGCTTAACATTTACAGATACTGGTCCATATTCGTTTCTTATTTATTTGGTTCTACATTGTTTTATGATTTTTTTTTTTTTCTTACTTTGTGTCATTTATTTATTTTATTTAACATAAAGGTGTATGCCATGCCTCTGAGCTTTCTTACTCATTTTGCTAATAAACGTTCTACATTTCTTATTTATCTGGTTATATATTATACATGTTTACTTAGCCTATTTTCAGTTTCGTATACCTATTTAAACTTTATGTAAGTTACTTGTTATTTTATATTAGGCATAGCCTGTCCTAGCACGGTGCATTTTTATGTGTTTTGCAAATAAAAGTTAAATGTTTTATATATAGGCTAAAGTGAGTTTGACATTGAGTTTTGTTGTTGCATTCAAGCAATTGACACAGAACTGCCGCTAATTTGAAAATTGCTTCTGTATAAAATAGAAAATTCAAAAGAAACTTAAAACAAACAATTGCTTTACGACGAATTGCAGTTATTTGAAAGTGAAAATAAAATGTGCACGCCGCTTTTACACGATATTTAAAAGCAAAGTGAGGAAAAGAGAGGGAACCTCCATGGTGATACTGGTATAACGGTGTTGTCACACGTCGATTAACTGCTGGGAAAAATTCCTCACCATCACAGCCCTGCCCTACTCAGTACATCCCTATTTGTTACTATACGAACCTGGAACGTAATACTAAAGATAACCAAAATTCATATTAAGTATAAGTTATTCTCTTTTGTAAGTGTAAAATAAAGTTAAACCCTACTAGATTCTACTTTGATTAGAAATGTCTAGTTCAGTCATGATACTTTTGATTGTGAAAACAATCACACCATAAGCTGACTGGCCTCTGCTGATTCTGCTTGCTTGCTCAACCACTGTAAATGGTCCTACAACAGGTTACTGTGAAACCCTCCACCTCCCCCAGCTCCACCTGTCTCGATCTGATACAGGATATATGTATGGCCAAAGCTTGGCTGTGAATGTATTAACAGTAACAAGTCCATATTTGCTCTGCAGAAGCGTGGATATCAAATCTAGTCTGCTAAGACCAAATATTTGCTTATCCATTATCCATACCCATTAACATGATAAAGCTATTTTGAGAGTTGTCATGATTATTTATTTATTTATTTGCATTTATGCAAGAAACAGAAAACACTTAAATACAGTAAATACAAACAGCAACCCTAGGAGATAACAGAAATTGCCTTGAAACTGCTCTTAATCACAACCTGATCCACAAAGTGACTGGATCACAAGCTTCTCCTTTTTATTATTGTCCTCCTTTGACCAGAGGTTTGCCCTTTCATTGAAATTTGATTAGCTTTGCATATGGCCATGACATAGAAACCTGCACAGGTGGCATGTGCTTCTCCTTAAAGAGAGCATATGGAGAATCCAGGAAACTTTGTTATTAATGACACCAGTGGGCATTAAATGAACTGCAGCTAGCCACTTACTGCTTATGTGCACATACTCCATAGTGGCTTGAGCAAGCATCAGCCAAAGAAGTATCACTCTCTATCACTGCATTACCTAGCAGCAGTGTTGGGAGGGTTACTTTCAAAATGTATTCCTTTACAGAATACAGAATACATGCCCAAAAATGTAATTTGTAACGTATTCCGCTACGTTACTCAATCTGAAAAGTGCAACATTTTTAAATTTGCTGTAGAGAAACAAAGACTATGAGGGTGTTTATGCAAAAGATGTTTTGCTTGGTTAAAAAAAAGAAGAATTTACAAATTTCCTTTTTCAGTTTCTTTATTTACTTTATTTTAAGTGTGAAAATACAAATATTCTGTTTCTGTAAATCTTCCATAAAAAAAATGTCCAGATAGTTACAGCTGACTATATTCACATTAATGTTCTTTCATCAAGATAGACACACTAATAACTGGCCATCAAAATAAAACCATCTCTGACTGAATGTGATGGCAAAATAATATTATTTTTTTAAGCTATGCCACTAAATATAATTTTACCATCATGAGACAATGTTATATTGAAAAACATTCTTGGTAATGTAACAACAAAAGCTAGGCAAATCAGCCTATCCAAAATGTCAAAGTTGAACATAACATAGGGAGAAAAACTTTTTTTCTAACATTTGCAGTAGGCATTGTAAGGTGTTGATTTTATATGAATGTCAGGTGAAAAAAAGACAATTGGTTTTACAATAATGAGATTGCCAATTTACAAGCTTTAAAAAAGCCTGTGAACCTAAAGACCAATATGTTTTGAGCCACCTACTCTACATGTCAACACTCCAGTAAAGTCGGTTGTATCGCAGCAGGAGAGCCTGCTCAAAGTGCTTACCTGTCATTTTGTTACGATGTGGAGTGAAAATAAGTCCTCCCTGGCTAAAAAGCCACTCGACAGGAGCACTTGATGCCAGAGTAGTATTGTACTTTAAGAAGAGGTCTCTGATCATTGGATACATCTTCAGTGAAGCCAATGACTTGTCTGGATCCTGGAGATACCTCTGCACCTCTTCCTCCGCTGATGAACTTGTCATCTGTGTTGTCTCAAAAGTGAAGAAGTTTTCATCATCTTCAGGATCACCTCCGACTGCGGCATTTCCAGTGGTGCCGACATCCTCAGAAGGCTCTTTATGAAGAAGACGAGACTCTTGGACCATTGCTGTTTTCATGGCTCCCCTCTCTTCATCAGCAAGCCACCACAGTCGAAACTTTGGGATGGTGGAAGCCGCCATCTTTGCCTCATGGGAGGCCAACACCTGCCCAAATCGAGTGTCAATGGCTTTTATAACAGCTGAGAGAATGTGGGCTGAGAACTGCACTTGGGTCAACTTTTCAGCTAACTTGGTTTTTAGGCTGAGAATGGTGGGAACTATATATCCAAAGTAACAGTTCTTTTCTCCCTGGAGCAGGTTGATTGAGTAGGCAAGAGGTTTCAGTATGGGTGTGTACTCTTTTAGAAACATTGTCTCTTGAGGATGCAGTTTGGCCAATTTCAGCTGGTCACAGATTCCATTGAGCTGACTCTCAGTGGGACTCATCAACTTCTCGATTGCATGATACTCAGAGCTCCACCTAGTCACTGAAGGTACCAAACATGTCATTTGGGCAATTTCCTCAATTGCATCAGCAGCACCTGATGAGCGATGAGCCTTATTCCAGATTGCAGCACATTTAGACATTGCACTTCTGTATAATTTTCGAGAAACACCCTGTGAGGCGGCTTTGTCAAGATCAGTTGTGGCAATAAGATTCAAGGTATACGCGGCACATCGATGGTGAGGTGGCAAAAAAAAGTTTAGCTCCTCTTCCTCTTGCTCTTCCTGAAGAACTGCAGAGACATCAGCAAACTGCACATCATCTGTGCTATCCATCTCATCATCCATTTCACAGCCTCCATATTCATTGAATGCCTTAACGAAATTGCTACCATTGCCAGTGACTGTGGAACTGACTTTGCCTTGGATCTGGAATTCTGCATGAATCTCACTATCTTTGGCAGCAATGACATCATAGGTGTAGCGGCCCCTTATCCTTTCACATGCCAACGCAGCAGACTTTCGATCTAATGTCTCTGGCTCAATCCAATGACACGTGATTCCCATGAAACTCCTATGATGAGCCTTCCATATATCTGCTGTTGTGCACACAGTTGGAACATCCTGAAGAGTTTCAGTAATTGCCTCCTTCATATTTTGAGATCAATGCGCTGCATCATTGTTTTTCTGCACATGGGTGTCCTACCCCCACTAATTCCTGCAATCATCTCACGGAATGAGGCATTCTCCAGTAAAGAAAAGGGCTGCACATCTGCAATTATGAACTCAAGAACCAAGGAGTTTACTTTACTTTGGGTGATTGCTGAGGTGCTGCTGAGTGTTGCTTGTTTGAGAGGAGGTGGGGTGGGCATGGCACTTCCTTCACCACCATCATCTGATGCCATTTCTGCTCTATGCAAGACACTGGAATGCTTCCTCTAAAATAAAGAAAGACACAAAGAGCACAAATTAATAACACTGAAATTGTTTTAGCACTATCCTGAACCCATGTTGCTAGCCAAGTGGTATGAGTATGCTATATTTACTTATTTATTAAATCCAAGAGATTTTTTGATGAAACGTTGATTAAAATTAAGAAAAAATTAATACAAAACGAAATTCACTTTACAGAAAGTCTTTGTGCTTTCTGTTTGAGGTCTCTGTGAAAGTTTTAAAGCAGTCTTTTAGTGCTGAAACACCTCATATGTGCCACTCACAAGTAAAATAAGGGTTGTTCCTTACTATTAATGCTTGGACAACACGCATACATTTCCATCAATTAATAATAACGGCCAGTGCAGTGGCTGGGATATAGCACATAAGCCTACCAACGTCCATTGCCATGGTTTTTGGAATGATTTTACTTATCGCGAAAGGAAAAAAATTAAGTTAGTCGCATAACATTGGTTAATGGAAACATCGTCATTTCAAAATCAACGTTTAGAAAAAAAAAATTGCAAAAGTTTTGCGCAAATCTCTAATGGGCACGCAGTTCGTTGATGAGTGTTATCGTGATTTCGGTTTCATACCACATTGCATATCGTTACAGACCTGGTAGCTACCTGATACAACTATGAAATAGCAAGGTGACCAGTAAAACTACAGCAGACTACTAAACCTGGCTAATTTAAAGAAAAAACATTACTCACTTTAAGATGCTTCTTCAGATTGGAAGTGGAGTCTTTGGACGCTGAAAGGAGCTTGGTTGCTGGTAAGCGGAGGTTGCATTGCACAGATATATTTCATTCTCACTCTTTTTTTAGTGTGAAATGCTGTTTAAATTTCCAAGATATAAACGCATTCTTGCCCTGACTCTGTTGTTTAGGCTCCATCTCTACCTGTAGCTGAGCTCCCACTGCTCCTCTTCCGACTCCATGTATCTGATCACGCAAACCGCACATTTTTTCGTTTTTATATTGGGGCATCTGGGAAATAAATGAAGTTTATATATATATATATATATATACGTTATTTAGAGATTGTGAAACAGAGAAGTATCCTCATGTAATCCATTGATTTCAACAATGTAACTATTCTAAATACCAACTATTTAAATTGTAACTGTAACGGAATACAGTTGCTCATAATTTGTATTCTGAATACGTAACGCCGGTACATGTATTCCGTTACACCCCAACACTGCCTAGCAGAGCCACTGAGTTGAAAACAGTGAACAAAATTGCAAACACTGCAAACTTGTGATGATTCACTGGAGAGCAAATATGAATAAAGGCTTGCCAACACATCAGAAAATGTCATACATCTGTGCCACACACTTCAAATGACCAACTCCCATCTCTTGTAGCAGTTAATTGACCTGGTATCAAAATTGATAAGGTTTGTAAGAGGTTATTTATCTATCCTTGGTGGTATTAGCTTTTAAAGATGATGGTGATAGTGCAAAGCAAATAAAGACCAATGTTATTCCTCAGAGCGTCTGATAAGTTTCCGCATGAGTTGCAATATGGGACACACTGAGAAAGCCTTAGAGGATAGAGATGACTATATATTAAATTGGGTCAAATGCTTTCTGCTTTATATTAGCACAGCAATAACCAAGGCTGCATATAAGTAGTGTTTTGAATAAAACACCTTTATAAAATATCTAAATATATTAAAATAGATTTAATAGATAACTTTTTGCATAATGTGATATAGCACATTTCCACAAATCATCTTGTTGAGAGTCTATTTCTGGGAATATAAGTGATGTATTCACTCTATAAAAGCCTGGTTCTCTTTGGCATTCATTCAAGTCTTGTATGTGTCTGTACTGCAATTCTAATACTGAGACAGTTACATCTTAAAATATAATGATCCATCTCATGTACATCTGAATCTGAATTTGTACTAAACAAAGTTAAGGTGACACAAGACAGGAAGAACTGCATGAAAGGTCAGATGCAAAATCTCAGCAGGACCAGTGCAAACTAGAGGAGCTGGAATTAGAAACGAGAGTGAGAGATTGAAGAAGTGCAATGAATGTTAAAAAGCTGGCCACATTTCAAGACGTTGTCCAGACAATGAGAGACCTCATCAAGACTTGTCTGTCATGCACGTGGAACGATGTGACGCAAGACAGCATCACTTTTCACGCAAAAGAAAAATGGGCTATCAAGGTTTTAAGTAGGCAGTTTAGCAAAACAATTGGCACTGTTGACACCTTGCCAGATACATCAGCGCATGAACAATATGGCTGCCGCTGTATCATTCTGGTGTTTAGATACCAGAGCAATCTCACAATTCTTAAT
This sequence comes from Carassius gibelio, assembly GCF_023724105.1. Classification (NCBI taxonomy): domain Eukaryota; kingdom Metazoa; phylum Chordata; class Actinopteri; order Cypriniformes; family Cyprinidae; genus Carassius; species Carassius gibelio. The sequence continues at coordinate 6,737,504 of NC_068375.1, read as the reverse complement.
GCCAATTTTAGTATCACATGAAAAATGAATAAAAGGCTAAGTAATGTAGGTAAAAATATCTTAAGGAATTGTTGAAGACAATGAAACAGTTGACAAATACAACAGAAAAAAAGCTAAATGAGCAGTGGTGTGAATTTTTTATTTGTTTGCTTGTTTTCTGCAGGATGCCTTACAGAGGATAATTGCCACATTAGCAAACAAAAATGAGGAACTGCAGAATTTCATTGAAACGCTGAATCACACTTTGGGTCGAGTTCAGGTGAGTACTCTAAAATCATAAATGAAGTTACTACATACAAACTCAGCAAAGATGTACTGTTTTCATCTGTGCACATTATATACTGCAGCTAGTCTCATTTATACCACCAGAGATGCTAGGAGATATTTCTAATTCTGATGGATAGTAACAGGTATGAAAGCTATTAACAAATAAGATGAATGCAAATAAAAATGAATAAGCTTTGTAAAATTGAGGTTAAAAATCATGGCCCAGAAAGTCTCATAATTTCTAGCTTTAATCTCATGATTATGAAGCATCTCATAATTATTTGTTATAACTATGACTTATCATACCTAGTAGCTGTGCATTTGCTTCAAGTTAAATGTTGGGAGCTGTCTACGATTACTGTAAATTTACCGGTGGTCTTATTTAAAGTCACTTATTTTCTGTTGTAAACTGAATTTTTCTCCCCTCATTTAGAAATGTTGTCATGTTTCAGGTCAACTCCACACAGGTGGTGTCAGATTTAGAGGAGGAATTTGACACGCTGTACTCCATCCTAGATGAGATGAAAGGGAGTATGACCAACACCATCAAACAGGAAACAGTCCGGAAATCACACGAGCTTCAGGTACCAGCCTTAACCAGCACTGCTCATATTATAGGCTCATAACTTTGTTTAATTTTCTGGTAAGTGTGTGTGTGTGTGTGTGTGTGTGTGTGTGTGTGTGTGTGGTTGGGCTGGTGATGTCATGGTGCTGTAACGGCAGTATTGTGCCCATCCCTCTAAGTCCACTGAACAGGAACAATACCAGAGAGAGCAATGAGCTCAGATGAGTGATCAGCACCCGTCCCATCCGTAACCACAGAGCAGTGTGTGAACACGCCACTGCTGCTCATTACTGACAGCTACAGAAACCTTTATACGACACTTTTTAAGGATTCCCCATACGAAAGGAAAATATATTTACCAATATATTTTTTTTTATATATTGTCATATATTGTAATATATTATTTTCCCTTTTCATTTTCTAATATATTATATATTTGAATACATTTAATAATATATTAATGATACATATATTATATAATATATTGCAAAATATACAAATGATTGCCACTTTCAATATATTGCAATATATTAGAAAAAATAAATATATATAAGAATATATGCCTAATATATTACATGATATTTTCCAATATACTGCAATATATTAGAAAAAATAAATATATATAAGAATATATGCCTAATATATTACATGATATTTTCCAATATACTGCAATATATTTTTGTTTCATAAGGGTCTGTTATCTGTAGCTTCTGAACGTCCTTCATGTTTCTCTAATTCTTCAATTTGTACAGATTTTATCACTATTTTTTTGTCAGTATGAATCAATCTTATACACTACTATCTAAATATTTGTCATCGACAGTCAAGCAAAGCTGGACACTGCGTTACTCTTTATAAACTGAGCTTCTCTCTGGCCATTCTGGATATTATTGTAATGCTTTTTAAAAAAGTTTTAGATGTTTTACTCGGTTTTTTACCTTCTTCAGAACATGGAATATTAAGGATGCACTGGTATAAAATTGATAACTGATTACCAGTGTGATTGTTGATATTAACATGTACTATTGTTTTTATTGTATTAAATTGACTTCACATTGACCCACATAGCAGCATCAACAATAAATCTGTAATTTACACTGTGTGTGCACCTTGTTGATTAAAATAGGAGTGTGTGTGAGATTGTTGGTCAGGGAGCTCGCACTGAAGAAACCTCAGGGGAAGTGAGCAGATTTCTTCCAGTTCAGTGGACATCTATGGTAAAGCTTTTCTGATTGCTATGTCATGTGTCTGTAGAACTCATTTTATGTGCAAGTAGAAGTGAAATGTAAAACTAGAATCTGTGGATCAGACCACTTCTTAATAGAAGCCTGTATGCTGCTTTGACTCCATTCGGCAACAGCTGGATGACTCGTATCACAACCGTGAAATCGGTCTTGCTCTGCAGTAACAGAGCAAGTGTACGGCAGATATGAGATGGGTCTTTTAATCCAGGCACAAGTGGTCACTGAAGATGCGCTGGAGACAAATGGTAATGCCAGGTGCAGTTGGTAATGAGTTACAGCTGTCCACTTGTGATCAGATCACCCGAGATTCAGGTCTTAACAGGTGGTGAGGTTTTTACAGTGAGTTACATTGATACATTAGTATGTGGTCTTTAAAGGTCATTGCATCATGCACTGAACTGATTTTTTGAAAAACAAAGATTAATTCCTGATTTGACTCCTGAATTATTCACTCAACTGCTTTGTTTTTATGGTATTAGTTTTAGTTAGCTGTAATAAATCTAATTTCCTGTCACACTCTTCCTGTGTCTTTTTGCCTGAGACGACGTTTGCTTGTGTGATTTTGCTTCAGAATGAAAATGCCCAGATTATACTGTTTGAATTAGACCGATATAATCACACACTCATTTCAGGATCACTAATAATGATAACTTTATTCTCTTCTCCAGAAGCAGCTGACCCAAAGCACCAGTGCGTTAGAGAGTGCAGAGGAACTTCTGGAGTTTGCTAACAATGCGCTGCACATTACAGATGAGGAGGATTTCACAAAGGTAGACGCATGGTCATGTTTTTGAAAAAGGATACATGCAACTCAAGACATCATTTATTTAATTCAGTAAAATGCTGGTTTTGTTGTCTTTTCAGTTTTCCATTTAATTTACTATTCCCTGTTTAAAACAGCAAGCAAAGAAAGCCAATAATTAAATCAAGAACTATACGAATCTGATTTTTCACCTACATAATGCTAATGGAAAACAAAATCTGTATTTCTATGATCTGTTAATTAAATGTGAATCTGTTACAAACTAATGTTTATATACTGTTAATCTGGTCATCAACCTGGGCTTTACATGTTTAGGAACCTGATTTACCCTCTGTGTGTGTGTGTGTTTGTGTGTGTGTGTGTGTGTGTGTGTGTTTGTGTGTGTGTGTGTGTGTGTGTGTGTGTGTGTGGTTGTGTATATCCAGTCCAGCACTGAGTTGAGTCTCATGCTTACATTTTACCTGCATGGCGATACTAACAACCTGCTGTTTCCCTCTCTTCCTCTTTATCTTCACCCTCAAGGCTGCCAGACAGATCAAAGATAGGTACAGTATATGTTCCTTTCTCTGTGTGACCACTGCATGACACACACCTTCACATAGTTTGTGTTGCACTTTTAATCTATCTCTGTGTGTGTGTGTGTGTGTGTGCGCAGATGTTAGCCATGCTTTATTTTCATTGTATGTTTACAGGGATTTTCCCTATATCTAGAATGCGTGTTGAGGCTATATTTGCTTTATTTGTGTTGGGAGATGAGCCTCAGACACTTTGGAGCAATAATACAGTAAGATCAATGTTAGTGCATGGCTAGTGAAGGGGTAGGATTATACATAAGATACATTTTCTTGAGGATGGAAATGTATATACATATAAAAGTATATACACTCACTGGCTACTTTATCACGTACACCTGTTTAATTTCTTAAGCCCCTTTCACACTGCCATTCTGGTAAATACAAGGGTAATGTGTCCCGGCAATTGTTCCCGGGTCACTAGATTTTGCACTTTCACACTGCCAGTGATTACCTGGGATATGTGCGTGCGTTCACACAAAACCTGTAAATGTCTCGTAATGACATGACATCAGGGCTAGACGTGTAATGTATGAGTTGAAAACGCTAGGCACGTTAACTTTCACTGAAGCTGGCGAACGATCTCAGCTTCAGCGCAGAAAGTGAAGAACTACCTGAACTTTGCTTCATTACAGTTTGCACGTGTTTTTTGCAAACATTGATCTGCCTTCAAAACACCTGGTAAAAGAGTCGCGCGATAATGTGCGTCATCACTACGACACACCCTTTACGGCATTAGTTCTGGCTTTTGTTCACACAGCGCTCTTTCCAGGACTGAACCTTTCAATGTTACTAGGTCCCCGACCCGGGATCAATCCTTGTTTGCGTTCACACAGATGGCGGCCCGGCAATGTTCCGGCAATTTTCTGGGTCCCAACATGCAGTGTGAAAGCAGCTTTAGTAACACAAATTGCTAATCAGTCAATCACATGGCAGCAACTCAGTGCATTTAGTCATCTAGATGTGGTGAAGATGACTTGCTGAAGTTCAAACCGAGCATCAGAATGGGGAAGACAGGGGATTTTGAACGTGGAGTGGTTGTTGGATCCAGATTGGCTGGTCTGAGTATTTCAAAAACTGCTGATCTACTGGGATTTTCACGCACAACCTTCTCTAGGGTTTACAGAGAATGGTCTGAAAAAGATAAAATATCTAGTGAGCAGCAGATGTGTGGATGAAAATGCCTTGTTAATGTCAGAGGTCAGAGAAGAATGGGCCGACTGGTTAGAGATGATAGAAAGACAACAGTAACTCAAACAACCACTCGTTACTATCAAGATATGCAGAATACCATCTCTGAACACAACACACCGAACCCTGAAACAGATGAGCTACAGCAGCAGAAGACCACACCGAGTGATGCTCCTGTCAGATAAGAACAGGAGACAGAGGATACACTTCACACAGGCTCACCAAAACTGGACAACAGAAGATTGGAAAAACGTTGCCTGGTCTTGATTTCTACATACAGACGGTAGGGTCAGAATTTGGCGTAAAGAAGATGAAAGCATGGATCCATCCTCCCTTGTCTCAATGGTTCAGGCTGCTGGTGGTGATGTAATGGTGTGGGGGATGTTTTCTTGGCACACTTTGGGACCCTTAGTACCAATTGAGCATTGTTTAAACACCACGGCCTACCTGAGTATTGCTGCTGACCAGGTCCATCCCTTTATGACTACAGTGTACCATCCTCTGATGACTACTTCCGGCAGGATAATGCACCACGTCACAAAGCTCAGATCATCTCGGACTGGTTTCTTGAACATGACAGTGAGATCACTTTACTCACATGGCCTCCACAGTCACCAGATCTCAATCCAGTAGAGCATCTTTGGGATGTGCTTGAACGGGAGATTCACATCATGGATGTGCAGACGACAAATCTGCAGCAACTGTGTGATGCCATCATGTCAATATGGAGCAAAATCTCCAGTTTCCAACACCTTGAATCTATGCCACGAAGAATTAAAGCAGTTCTGGAGGCAAAAAGCGGTCCAACCCGGTACTAGCATGGTGTACCTAATAAAGTGTCCAGTGAGTGTGTATATATATATTATACAGTTTTAAAATGTGGTAAAATTCTTTGTACATTTATGCAATTGGAATGTCAACCTTAAAACTATGGGATGTTTGAAATAAAACCTGCTAACAGACTATATTTTACTGCTATCCAGCACACTTAAACCTGTTTCTCACCATGTGAGTGGGATGTGAGTAGCTTTAGTTCTTTGGTGTGAGAAACCGTGCAAAATATTGTCTTCAATAACAAAAAAAAAAAAAAAGGTTTAATATACATATATAAAAAGGTTTTGAGAGGGGGTAATTTAGAACTATTACAAGCTTGATCCTCATGAAACCATTTGTTGAGGAAGTATAGTTAAAAATCGGCAGTGAAAAGAAACGCACTGCTAATGCAGGATATACCAAAATTGACTGAATCGTTCATAAAATATGGTTTTATGGTATATAGTAGCTCAGACTATAGTGCTTGAAGATTATTTCTCATGAGGTGCTGAAACCTTAAACTTGAGTTGATAGAACAATTCGTCTGAAGGTTTCATATATATATATATATATGGCAGCTAAAGTTTGAAAAATGGCAGGAAATTAATGTAGTTTGTAACCACCGTAGCTACAAAGAGATCTAAAGCATAAGTATAGATAACTTGACCATATTCAGTGGGATCCAAAACTGAGAGCACTTAAAAGTTTTTATTTTATTTAATTTTTAAAATAAAAGTAGTAGTAAAAAGCTAAACGTAGACTATAAACAAACTACACCACAGTCACATGACTTCAACTTCACTGCCATTAAGTTTCTGAAATCTCTTATAGATCCAGTAGTTCAGAGTGAAACGACTCGGCTGTAACTATAGTTATATTAAATAACTAAACTATGATGTTTTGCTCTTTTAGGGTCACAATGGCTCCTGCCTTCCGCTTGACTCTGAAGCCCAAAGCCACTGATAATATGAGCCACCTGATGGTGGACTTCAGTAAGGAGAGACAGCTTCTGCAGGGCCTCAAGTTCCTCCCCGGTGAGCTAATCACTCATTTAGTGATTTAATTTAATATTACAGGATCCACATCGCATCAGTGTCTCATCAAATTCCACCCACATATTTATTCAGATCTGTTCTGGACTGCTTTATCTTTGGTAACAGTGCTTGATCTGTGCAGATTTCTCTTCTGATTCAGAACAGACGACTTTTGCACTTGAGAAAGCAATATTATGAACTGCTAAATAGGCAGACAATGTATTTATGGTAAAAGGACCAAGCATTTGTTTTATAATGTTGTTACTAAGTTTTAGTATTGCAAAAACAAATGAATGGAAATATTTAGATAGGGGTCTCCAACATACATTTTCTGATTTCCTCGGCCATTTAACATTGCACATCTGCCTTTTTCCTTTTTTAAAACAGCACCTATCCCTGTTTGAAACAGAAAAAGAGCTGTGCTTTTTTTTTTTTTAAAGATGTGCGCTGAAAGTGGGTCACCTGGCACCCCTGGCTCCTTGTATTGTGGTCTGATACTTGGTGACCTGACAGTGTGTGTGTTTTTTGTTTTAGCCCGATAGGTTGAGTTAATTTAGAAACATAAAACTCAACTCTGTCCCCAGCAAACCTGCGCAGTCTGCAGAGAGGATCAGAGTTACTGTACAGCGTATACATTAGAAGTTGTGCTGTCAAAATTAGCGCGTTAACGCATTCGATTAATTTGAAATATTTAACGCGTTAAAAAAAAATAACGCAATTAACGCGGTTGCAGTTTTTTTTTTTTTTTCCAGTTGTGGCTTATGTGTGTTCAACATGCAAAGAAATATGGATAAGACCAAGGAAGGACTTTTAGACGGAAAGTTTCAGTATAAAACTCTGCCGGATTACTCTTCAGTCTGCCACAAGAAACATTACTCTTCATTTAGTCTGCCACAAGAAACAGCAACATTAAAATCATGAACTCAAATGTCATTGTTTAAAAAAAAAAAAAACAATGACTGTAACAGTGCGTAAATCAGACCTTTCTGTAACGCTAACGTTAATAAGCTTAAATGAAAATAACGAAATAATTGTGTAGCGGAGTATTTTTTGTACACAGTGCCGCGAACTGTCAATCACTCCTGTACGCGTGCATCACTGTCCTCCTCAGCTGCAGCAACTTGCGCTCTCTCTCTTCATCAAGCTTTAAAACAAAAAGGGGACAAAAAGATCATATTGTCTTTGTGCATAGGCTATAGATTAATTAGATAAATGAATATCTAAATTTGTGCCTTGCCGTCTACGGTATTTTTTTAGAACTTAGAAAAAAGATGCTGCAGCCAATGAGCAGCGAGCGGGGGCTGCAGGACGACTCAACCTCCGCAGACAGTTTTTAATGTTTATCAGACAATAAATACTCAAGATTTTGCTTTAGTATAACTCACAACGAGTTTCACACACCTTCTCCGGCCACGTTGAGTTGTTGACACTTAACAGTGGGAAAAGCGACACATGCGCTATTCACTTGTATAACTTAAGGGTGAATGGGTAATGTAGTTTCTGCTCTCGGTGGGATGAATTAGGAAGCTTGCATTGTGAAGGGCGCTCTGAAAATCGGCAGTGCAGGTAAAAGATTAAAACCTCTATTAAAACAGATGTCCAAATGAGCGTACCGGTACGCTACAAGCACGTTCTGTGCGCACGGAGAGGTGGCGGTACGCTCAAGAGCTATATTTGGAAGTGGCGGTACTGAGTACTGGTGCTTACTGGCCCACTTAAAGCACTGGCAATGACTATACTTTGGAATTTTTTTGCCGTCCACTTAGAATTCAACATGGAAATCATTTTTGTTTTTTATTGGCATTGATTGTTTTGAAATTCAAATGGTACTTACATGCCTGTGTTTTTATTTCTGTAATAAATATGGCTTTCAAGCCAACAGTTAATTTGGAGGATATTGATGGTTTATTGCAGGTATGTTGTTTACATGAGAAAATCTGTGTTACAAGTTAAACAAAAATTCCAATAAACAATCATATTTTGAATTTAAATAGTTTCTTTGTCTTGAGTTTACATTAATTATTTACATTTTACATTTACATATCCATATCCGATTAATCGCGATTAATTTTTAAAAATTGTGCGATTAATTAGTTAATTTTTTTTAATTGATTGACAGCACTAATTAGAAGTAAAGAGTGGTGTTATTTATGACTGGATGTTATCTTTGGACAGGGATCTTTAACAGGTTATTTAGGATACGAGACAAATTATGTTGAGTATATATTTTACTTTCTATATATGAACTCTCTATGCATTTTATCATCATCATTAGATCATCATTTTGAGTTGAGCAGACTAGAATTGTAAGGAAAAACCTCCCAAAACTTTTGGTTTAATCAGACTACTTTTAGATTATTTTAGTTTATCACAATGAATGGGATAATTTACTTTTATTTTTTTAAATATTACAAATTATTAACTTAAAATCTTCAAGTTGGTGGTTTCCATTGACTTCCATGGTATTATAAAATACTATCTTCAAATTATCTTCTTTTATGTTTAACATAAATAAGCAACTCATACAGGTTTGGAACGACATGAGGATGAGTAAATGAAAACTATTTTCTTTTTTGGGTGAACTGTCACTTTAAGTATACATCAAGCAATTTTCTGTTGAGTTGTAAAGATCTCTGTTCTTTCCTTTCTGTAAATATTTTAAAACAGCTTAATGTAGTTTTTCGATCTCAGAGCTTCTTCTCTTTTTCAAAAAGGCAATCTAATTAAATGAAGCTGCAGTGTGTGTTTGAACCCATGACTGCCTGTATCTGTCGAGTCATGCTGTTGTAGTAAGGAGCAAGTAGAATACTTAAGAATACTTATAATAGAATAAATAACAATAAGAAAGAAAAGTGGGAATGTCTGTCTATACTCTAACCGTGTGCTGTTCCACACTGTTTGCATCACCTGCCTGTGACGAAGTAAAATGCTGTTCCTGCTTTCACACATGACAATTGTAACAGGACTTTCAACACTGCAGAAAACATTGCCTATAAATGGTGGGCAATAGTCATGAAACACTAAAATTGGACCGTCTTTTTACAATAAACTGTACTAACAACTTAAAGGGGTCATATGACGTTGCTAAAAAATAACATTATTTGGTGTAATAAAATGTTTATGCGGTTTAAGGTTCAAAAAACATTATTTTCCACATACTGTACATTATTGTTTCTCCTCTATGCCCTGCCTTTCTGAAACGTGTCTATTTTACAAAGCTCATTGGACTGATAAGGGAGGTGTGCTCTGACGGGCTGAATACTTCAAGTCAAGTCAAGTTACCTTTATTTATATAGCGCTTTAAACAAAATACATTGCGCCAAAGCAACTGAACAACATTCATTAGGAAAACAGTGTGTCAATAATGCAAAATGATAGTTAAAGGCATTTCATCATTGAATTCAGTGATGTCATCTCTGTTCAGTTAAATAGTGTCTGTGCATTTATTTGAAATCAAGTCAACGATATCGCTGTAAATGAAAGTGACCCCAACTAAGCAAGCCAGAGGCGACAGCGGCAAGGAACCTAAACTCCATTGGTGACAGAATGGAGAAAAAAACCTTGGGAGAAACCCGGCTCAGTTGGGGGGCCAGTTCTCCTCTGACCAGACGAAACCAGTAGTTCAATTCCAGACTGCAGCAAAGTCAGATTGTGCAGAAGAATCATCTGTTTCCTGTGGTCTTGTCCTGGTGGTCCTCTGAGACAAGGTCTTTACAGGGGATCTGTATCTGGGGCTCTAGTTGTCCTGGTCTCCGCTGTCTTTCAGGGCAGTAGAGGTCCTTTCTAGGTGCTGATCCACCATCTGGTCTGGATACGTACTGGATCCGGGTGACTGCAGTGACCCTCTGATCTGGACACAGACTGGATCTGGTGGCTACGGTGACCTCGGAATAAGAGAGAAACAGACAAATATTAGCGTAGATGCCATTCTTCTAATGATGTAGCAAGTACATAGGGTTTTATGTGAAGTGTTTCTGGTTCCGGTTTACCTAATTAAAAATCCTTTAAGGGGGGGGTGAAATGCTCGTTTTCACTCAATATCCTGTTAATCTTGAGTATCTATAGAGTAGTACTGCATCCTTCATAACTCCAAAAAGTCTTTAGTTTTATTATATTCATAAGAGAAAAATAGTCTGTACCGATTTCTCCCGGAAAAACACGAGCGCCTAGAGGCGTGACGTGTGGGCGGAGCTAAAGAATCACGAGCGCCAGTAAGCTTTTGCTTTGAGAGCGTCTGGAAGCTGTGACACAGATCCAGAGGCTGAAATTTAACAAGAGCAGCATCAGCAAAGGCGTCTCTATGTGGTATGTACTGAAACTGTATATATTTGCTTAGCAGTTTTGAAAAATGACTAAGTTCCACTTTATGTCGTCTTTTTTTTTTTTTTTTTTTTAAGCTGTACATGTGGAAAGTGCAGTTTGATCACAACATCGCATGTTGTTTACTTGATGTGCTTACGCGCCTAGAGCTAAGTTAACAACACAGAGATATTTGAAGCAGTTTTACTCACCGCATGCAGTTCCAACACACGATCGTGACCCTTTTTCGTTGGGACTGCATTATCCTTAAGAAATAAACTATGTGCAAATCCGTCGTCAAACTGGGCCTTGTTTGTAAAACAAGCATCTTTGAAATGCAGGGAACAAACACAAACACTTGCACAACTCTGTTGATGCTCTGTAAAAATAAACTCCATCCACTGGTCCCTTTAATGCTGTTTCTCTTTTGGTAATCTCTTTTGGTGTGTTTTTTGGAACAAAAATACTCCTTCAAACGTACAACTTAATTTTTGAAACTTTGTCCATGTTTAGCATGGGAATCCAACTCTTTAACAGTGTAAAAAACTCAGTATGCATGAAATAGCATTTCACCCCCCCTTTAACGGATTTGGATAATAAAAGCATATTAGTATATTATGTGTAAGCCAGGTTAAAGAGATGGGTCTTTAATCTAGATTTAAACTGCAAGAGTGTGTCTGTCTCCAGAACAATGTTAGGTAGGTTATTCCAGAGTTTAGGCGCCAAATAGGAAAAGGATTTGCTGCCTGCAGCTGATTTTGATATTCTAGGTATTATCAAATTGCCTGAGTTTTGAGAACATAGCGTACGTAGAGGATTATAATGTAAAAGGAGATCATTCAAATACTGAGGTGCAAAACCATTCAGGGCTTTATAAGTAATAAGCAATATTTTAAAATCTATATGATGTTTGATAGGGAGCCAGTGCAGTGTTGACAGGATCGGGCTAATATGGTCAGACGTCCTGGTTCTAGTAAGAACTCTTGCTGCTGCATTTTGGACCAGCTGTAGTTTGATTACTAAGCGTGCAGAACAACCACTCCCAAGGGTAACATATAAAGCGTGAAGAGTAGCGGCCCTAGTACTGAGCCTTGAGGTACTCCATACTGCACTTGTGATCGCTATGATACATCTTCATTCACTGCTACGAACTGATGGCGGTCATATAAGTACGATTTAAACCATGCTAATGCACTTCCATTAATGCCAACAAAGTGTTCAAGTCTATGCAAAAGAATGTTGTGGTTAATTGTGTCAAACGCAGCACTAAGATCCAATAAAACTAATAGAGAGATACACCCACAATCAGATGATAAGAGGAGATCATTTGTAACTCTAAGGAGAGCAGTCTCAGTACTATGATACGGTCTAAATCCTGACTGGAAATCCTCACATATACCATTTTTCTCTAAGAAGGAATATAACTGTGAGGATACCACCTTTTTCTAGTATCTTGGACAGAAAAAGGAGATTCGAGATCGGTCTATAATTAACTAGTTCTTTGGGGTCAAGTTGTGGTTTTTTGATGAGAGGCTTAATAACAGCCAGTTTGAATTCAATTCAATTCAAGTTTATTTGTATAGCGCTTTTTACAAAATAAATCGTTACAAAGCAACTTTACAGAAAATTATGTTTCTACAATATTTAGTAGTAGCTAGTAGTTTGTGCACATTTTACAGGATTTTAGAAAAAATAAAAATAATAATAATGATACAAGACGTAGTCAGCTAGACGATGAACTATCAATATTATTAATTAAGTTATTATATGATTCAGTCACACATTTAGCAATAATTGTTAGTTCTGTTTGTTGATTCAAGGTTAGCATCATCTGAGGTCCTCTGAGGGTCAGCATCATCTCTTCTCAGGTGTTCTGGATCCAGACTGGAGCTTGTTTAAATCCTAGTTACCACGGGATGTAAATCCCGTGGCGAACATAGAAACAAAATACAGACATCATTAGCATAGCTGCTGATCCAACAAAGTAAAATTAGTTTTACCCAAACTAATGAATAAAAATGCAACTTTGAACAGATGCAACTACACTCACAATTAAAAAGATACATTATTCGAATGCTTGGCGAAAGAGATGTGTTTTTAATCTAGATTTAAACAGAGAGAGTGTGTCTGAACCCCGAACATTATCAGGAAGGCTATTCCAGAGTTTGGGAGCCAAATGTGAGAAAGCTCTACCTCCTTTAGTGGACTTTGCTATCCTAGGAACGACCAAAAGTCCAGCGTTTTGTGACCTTAGGGTGCGTGATGGGTTGTAACGTGGTAGAAGGCTAGTTAGGTACGCTGGAGCTAAACCATTTAGGGCCTTATAGGTAAGTAATGATAATTTGTAACTGATACGGAACTTAATAGGTAGCCAGTGCAGAGACTGTAAAATTGGGGTAATATGATCATATTTTCTTGACCTCATAAGGACTCTAGCTGCTGCATTTTGGACTACCTGTAGCTTGTTTATTGAAGAAGCAGGACAACCACCTAGAAGTGCATTACAATAGTCCAGTCTAGAGGTCATGAATGCATGAACTAGCTTTTCTGCATCAGAAACAGGTAACATGTTTCGTAGCTTGGCAATGTTTCTAAGATGCAAGAATGCAGTTTTTGTAACATTGGAAATATGATTTTCAAAAGACAAATTGCTGTCTAATATAACACCCAGATTTCTGACTGTAGAGGAAGTAACAGTACATCCGTCTAGTTGCAGATTGTAATCTACAAGATTCTGTGTAGTGTTTTTTGGTCCAATAATTAGTATCTCTGTCTTATCCAAATTTAATTGGAGAAAATTGTGTGTCATCCAATCTTTTACATTTTTAACACACTCTGTTAGCTTAGATAATTGGGAAGTTTCATCTGGTCTCGTTGAGATATATAGCTGAGTATCATCAGCATAACAGTGGAAGCTAATTCCGTATTTTCTAATAATATTACCAAGGGGCAACATGTATATTGAAAATAGAAGGGGACCTAGGACGGATCCTTGTGGCACTCCATATTTTACTGATGATAAATGAGATGACTCCCCATTTAAGTAAACAAAATGGTAGCGATCGGACAGGTAGGATCTAAACCATCTTAGAGCCTGCCCTTGAATACCTGTGTAGTTTTGTAATCGATCTATGAGTATGTCATGATCTATGGTGTCGAACGCAGCACTAAGATCAAGTAAGACTAGAAATGAGATGCAGCCTTGGTCTGATGCAAGGAGCAGGTCATTTGTAATTTTAACAAGTACAGTTTCTGTGCTATGGTGGGGCCTAAAACCTGACTGAAATTCTTCATACATATCATTTTTTAATGCAGGAAGGTGCTCAATTGAGCAGACACAACTTTCTCTAAAATTTTAGACATAAATGGAAGATTTGAAATAGGCCTATAATTTGCCAGTACACTAGGATCTAGTTTTGGTTTCTTAATAAGAGGCTTGATAACCGCCAGCTTGAATGGTTTTGGGACGTGTCCTAAAGATAACGACGAGTTAATGATATTGAGAAGCGGTTCTTCGGCTACAGGTAACAGCTCTTTCAGTAATTTAGAGGGTACAGGATCTAATAAACATGTTGTTGGTTTAGATACAGTGATAAGTTTATTTAGCTCTTCCTGTCCTATGGTTGTAAAGCACTGCAGTTTATCTTTGGGTGCGATGGATGAAACTGAAGTGTTAGACGCTGTAGAATCTACATTCGCTATTGTATTTCTAATGTTATCTATTTTATCAGTGAAGAAATTCATAAAGTCATTACTATTTAACGTTGGTGGAATATTTGAATCAGGTGGCATCTGGTAATTTGTTAACTTAGCCACTGTGCTAAATAAAAACCTAGGATTGTTTTGGTTATTTTCAATGAGTTTGTGTATATGCTCTGCCCTAGCAGTTTTTAGAGCCTGTCTATAGCTGGACATACTGTTTTTCCATGCAATTCTAAAAACTTCTAAGTTAGTTTTTCTCCATTTGCGTTCAAGACTACGAGTTAATTTCTTGAGAGAGTAAGTATTACTGTTATACCATGGTACAGTACGTTTTTCTCTAACTTTTTTCAATTTGATTGGGGCAACAGCTTCTAATGTATTAGAGAAAATAGTGCCCATGTTGTCAGTAATTTCGTCTAATTCGTGTGTATTTTTGGGTACAATTAGCAGTTGAGATAGATCAGGCAGGTTATTTGCGAATCTTTCTTTGGTGGCTGGAACAATAGTTCTGCCCAGACGGTAACGCTGCGACATATAGTTAATATCAGTTATACGCAGCATGCACGATACAAGGAAATGGTCTGTAATATCATCACTTTGAGGTACAATATCTATAGCAGTAAGATCGATTCCATGCGATATAATTAAATCTAGTGTATGATTAAAACGATGAGTGGGCCCGGTGACATTTTGCTTGACTCCAAAGGAGTTTATTAGGTCAGTAAACGCAAGTCCTAATGTATCATTTGCATTATCAACGTGAATATTAAAATCTCCCATGATTAGCGCCTTATCAACTGTAACTAGAAGGTCTGAGAGGAAATCTGCAAATTCTTTTAGGAATTCTGTATACGGCCCTGGTGGTCTATTCACAGTAGCCAGAGCAAGAGATACATTAGATTTCTTTTGCATGTCT
The DNA here is from genome assembly GCF_023724105.1 of Carassius gibelio. Lineage (NCBI taxonomy): Eukaryota > Metazoa > Chordata > Actinopteri > Cypriniformes > Cyprinidae > Carassius > Carassius gibelio. The sequence continues at coordinate 6,722,138 of NC_068375.1, read as the reverse complement.
GACAGAGTAACATTTAGCAGAAGTATTTCAAAAGAGTTAAACCTGTATCCTGTTTTCTGGGTAACATTGAGAATATCACTATATATTGTTGAAACACCTCCGCCACGACCAGTCTGACGGGGCTCATGCTTATAACAGTAGTTTGGTGGAGTAGACTCATTTAGACCAAAATAATCATTTGGTTTTAGCCAGGTTTCAGTCAAGCAGAGTAAATCAAAACTATTATCTGTGATCATTTCATTTACAATAACTGCTTTTGGTGCGAGTGATCTAATATTTATGAGCCCAAACTTTAAAAATTGTTTTTGTTCATTTACTTTACATTTTTCTGGTTTAATTATGATAAGATTTTTTCTAGATCCTACATTATATTTATATTTTGACCTCACTATTCGGGGAACAGACACAGTCTTAATAGGTTTTACAGCGCAAGTACCTTTAGCATTTAAGCGGTTAGAACAAAACTCATCATAATGGTTATTTGAGAATTGTCTTACTAGTCACATGGAGCGAAGTGTCCTGGAGATGTTGTCAGAGAGAAGCTCCGCTCCAATTCTGCTGGGGTGTAATCCATCAGCGCGAAACAGTCTAGGACGCTCCCAGAAAAGATTCCAGTTATTAACAAATAGCAGTTTCTGTTCTTTACACCATGACAACAACCATTCATTTAAAGCAAAAAGTCTACTGAACCTTTCGTGTCCTCGTCGATACGTGAGCAGTGGTCCTGACACGACGATCGTCGCCGCGGGCGTCGTGCTGCGAACCGTCTCGATCAGGCTCCTGAAGTCCCTCTTCAGCGTCTCCGACTGCCGCAGCGTGGTGTCGTTAACCCCGGCGT